>NW_026291959.1:0-166400 GCF_023091745.1 Budorcas taxicolor | reverse complement strand
CCGGAACCTGAGGATTCCTCTCCAGTGTTGCCATGGATCTTGGGGTGCTTCTGAGTCTCCCCAGGGGAGTCAGGCCTCATCTCGAGTGGGGGCATGCACGTGCGCTTTCCTCCCGAGCTGCAGCAGTAGTGTCACACTTCCTGTCACGTGGATCAAGGGATCTGTGGCTTTCCCTCGAGGCTGTCCCTCGAGGCTTTCCCACGAGGCTTTCCCACAGGGCTGTGCCACGTGCCACCTTGGTGTGAGTCGATCCTCGGCATGAAAGACGAGCCGGTGAAGGGAAAAGAGGTTCCTCTGGAATGGACTGAGACATCTGGGGGACTCTTGGAATGGTGGCACGACCCTGGAGTTCCTCTCGCCGTTCCTGTAGAGAGGGCCTCCTCTTGAGATGCGACGGGAACGCCGGGAACTCTTTCCCGACGAAGCAGGGAAAGGATCCCTCATCTCGAGCTACGAGGCGGAAACGGGGCTCCTCTGGATGTGGGCGGGACCCTCGTGATTCCTCTCGAGTGGAGACGGCTAGGTCGGGGAACTTCTTGATTTGCACCAAGGGTGTGAAGGACCCTTTCGAAGTTCCAGAGGGGAGGTGTGATCAGCCTCGAGACGCCTCAGCGGAAATGGGCCTCATCTCGCCTGGAGGGGAGAACCTCCTGGATTTTCTCGAGTTGCGGCAGGTCTTCTCGAGTTACGACGGGGACCTCAGGGACCCGCTCTGGTGGCCTCAGGAAAGGCCAGTCCCCATGCGAGTTGCTAGGGGACCTCTCGGGATTCCTCTCCCGTCCCATGCCGGGGCCTCAGTCCTTGTGTGGAGTCGGGGCCGGAACCTGAGGATTCCTCTCCAGTGTTGCCATGGATCTTGGGGTGCTTCTGAGTCTCCCCAGGGGAGTCAGGCCTCGTCTCGAGTGGGGGCATGCACGTGCGCTTTCCTCCCGAGCTGCAGCAGTAGTGTCACGCTTCCTGTCACGTGGATCAAGGGATCTGTGGCTTTCCCTCGAGGCTGTCCCTCGAGGCTTTCCCACGAGGCTTTCCCACAGGGCTGTGCCACGTGCCACCTTGGTGTGAGTCGATCCTCGGCGTGAAAGACGAGCCGGTGAAGGGAAAAGAGGTTCCTCTGGAATGGACAGAGACATCTGGGGGACTCTTGGAATGGTGGCACGACCCTGGAGTTCCTCTCGCCGTTCCTGTAGAGAGGGCCTCCTCTTGAGATGCGACGGGAACGCCGGGAACTCTTTCCCGACGATGCAGGGAAAGGATCCCTCATCTCGAGCTACGAGGCGGAAACGGAGCTCCTCTGTATGTGGGCGGGACCCTCGTGATTCCTCTCGAGTGGAGACGGCTAGGTCGGGGAACTTCTTGATTTGCACCAAGGGTGTGAAGGACCCTTTCGAAGTTCCAGAGGGTAGGTGTGATCAGCCTCGAGACGCCTCAGCGGAAATGGGCCTCATCGCGCCTGGAGGGGAGAACCTCCTGGATTTTCTCGAGTTGCGGCAGGTCTTCTCGAGTTACGACGGGGACCTCAGGGACCCGCTCTGCTGGCCTCAGGAAAGGCCAGTCCCCATGCGAGTTGCTAGGGGACCTCTCGGGATTCCTCTCCCGTCCATGCCGGGGCCTCAGTCCTTGTGTGGAGTCGGGGCCGGAACCTGAGGATTCCTCTCCAGTGTTGCCATGGATCTTGGGGTGCTTCTGAGTCTCCCCAGGGGAGTCAGGCCTCGTCTCGAATGGGGGCATGCACGTGCGCTTTCCTCCCGAGCTGCAGCAGTAGTGTCACGCTTCCTGTCACGTGGATCAAGGGATCTGTGGCTTTCCCTCGAGGCTGTCCCTCGAGGCTTTCCACGAGGCTTTCCCACAGGGCATGCCACGTGCCACCTTGGTGTGAGTCGATCCTCGGCGTGAAAGACGAGCCGGTGAAGGGAAAAGAGGTTCCTCTGGAATCGACTGAGATATCTGGGGGACTCTTGGAATGGTGGCACGACCCTGGAGTTCCTCTCGCCGTTCCTGTTGAGAGGGCCTCCTCTTGAGATGCGACGGGAAGGCCGGGAACTCTTTCCCGACGAAGCAGGGAAAGGATCCCTCATCTCGAGCTACGAGGCGGAAACGGGGCTCCTCTGGATGTGGGCGGGACCCTCGTGATTCCTCTCGAGTGGAGACGGCTAGGTCGGGGAACTTCTTGATTTGCACCAAGGGTGTGAAGGACCCTTTCGAAGTTCCAGAGGTGAGGTGTGATCAGCCTCGAGACGCCTCAGCGGAAATGGGCCTCATCTCGCCTGGAGGGGAGAACCTCCTGGATTTTCTCGAGTTGCGGCAGGTCTTCTCGAGTTACGACGGGGACCTCAGGGACCCGCTCTGGTGGCCTCAGGAAAGGCCAGTCCCAATGCGAGTTGCTAGGGGCCCTCTCGGGATTCCTCTCCCGTCCATGCCGGGGCCTCAGTCCTTGTGTGGAGTCGGGGCCGGAACCTGAGGATTCCTCTCCAGTGTTGCCATGGATCTTGGGGTGCTTCTGAGTCTCCTCAGGGGAGTCAGGCCTCGTCTCGAGTGGGGGCATGCACGTGCGCTTTCCTCCCGAGCTGCAGCAGTAGTGTCACGCTTCCTGTCACGTGGATCAAGGGATCTGTGGCTTTCCCTCGAGGCTGTCCCTCGAGGCTTTCCCACGAGGCTTTCCCACAGGGCTGTGCCACGTGCCACCTTGGTGTGAGTCGATCCTCGGCGTGAAAGACGAGCCGGTGAAGGGAAAAGAGGTTCCTCTGGAATGGACTGAGACATCTGGGGGACTCTTGGAATGGTGGCACGACCCTGGAGTTCCTCTCGCCGTTCCTGTTGAGAGGGCCTCCTCTTGAGATGCGACGGGAACGCCGGGAACTCTTTCCCGACGAAGCAGGGAAAGGATCCCTCATCTCGAGCTACGAGGCGGAAACGGGGCTCCTCTGGATGTGGGCGGGACCCTCGTGATTCCTCTCGAGTGGAGACGGCTAGGTCGGGGAACTTCTTGATTTGCACCAAGGGTGTGAAGGACCCTTTCGAAGTTCCAGAGGTGAGGTGTGATCAGCCTCGAGACGCCTCAGCGGAAATGGGCCTCATCTCGCCTTGAGGGGAGAACCTCCTGGATTTTCTCGAGTTGCGGCAGGTCTTCTCGAGTTACGACGGGGACCTCAGGGACCCGCTCTGGTGGCCTCAGGAAAGGCCAGTCCCCATGCGAGTTGCTAGGGGCCCTCTCGGGATTCCTCTCCCGTCCATGCCGGGGCCTCAGTCCTTGTGTGGAGTCGGGGCCGGAACCTGAGGATTCCTCTCCAGTGTTGCCATTGATCTTGGGGTGCTTCTGAGTCTCCTCAGGGGAGTCAGGCCTCGTCTCGAGTGGGGGCATGCACGTGCGCTTTCCTTCCGAGCTGCAGCAGTAGTGTCACGCTTCCTGTCACGTGGATCAAGGGATCTGTGGCTTTCCCTCGAGGCTGTCCCTCGAGGCTTTCCCACGAGGCTTTCCCACAGGGCTGTGCCATGTGCCACCTTGGTGTGAGTCGATCCTCGGCGTGAAAGACGAGCCGGTGAAGGGAAAAGAGGTTCCTCTGGAATGGACTGAGACATCTGGGGGACTCTTGGAATGGTGGCACGACCCTGGAGTTCCTCTCGCCGTTCCTGTAGAGAGGGCCTCCTCTTGAGATGCGACGGGAAGGCCGGGAACTCTTTCCCGACGAAGCAGGGAAAGGATCCCTCATCTCGAGCTACGAGGCGGAAACGGGGCTCCTCTGGATGTGGGCGGGACCCTCGTGATTCCTCTCGAGTGGAGACGGCTATGTCGGGGAACTTCTTGATTTGCACCAAGGGTGTGAAGGAGCCTTTCCAAGTTCCAGAGGTGAGGTGTGATCAGCCTCGAGACGCGTCAGCGGAAATGGGCCTCATCTCGCCTGGAGGGGAGAACCTCCTGGATTTTCTCGAGTTGCGGCAGGTCTTCTCGAGTTACGACGGGGACCTCAGGGACCCGCTCTGGTGGCCTCAGGAAAGGCCAGTCCCCATGCGAGTTGCTAGGGGACCTCTCGGGATTCCTCTCCCGTCCATGCCGGAGCCTCAGTCCTTGTGTGGAGTCGGGGCCGGAACCTGAGGATTCCTCTCCAGTGTTGCCATGGATCTTGGGGTGCTTCTGAGTCTCCCCAGGGGAGTCAGGCCTCGTCTCGAGTGGGGGCATGCACGTGCGCTTTCCTCCCGAGCTGCAGCAGTAGTGTCACGCTTCCTGTCACGTGGATCAAGCGATCTGTGGCTTTCCCTCGAGGCTGTCCCTCGAGGCTTTCCCACGAGGCTTTCCCACAGGGCTGTGCCACGTGCCACCTTGGTGTGAGTCGATCCTCGGCGTGAAAGACGAGCCGGTGAAGGGAAAAGAGGTTCCTCTGGAATGGACTGAGACATCTGGGGGACTCTTGGAATGGTGGCACGACCCTGGAATTCCTCTCGCCGTTCCTGTTGAGAGGGCCTCCTCTTGAGATGCGACGGGAAGGCCGGGAACTCTTTCCCGACGAAGTAGGGAAAGGATCCCTCATCTCGAGCTACGAGGCGGAAACGGGGCTCCTCTGGATGTGGGCGGGACCCTCGTGATTCCTCTCGAGTGGAGACGGGTATGTCGGGGAACTTCTTGATTTGCACCAAGGGTGTGAAGGAGCCTTTCGAAGTTCCAGAGGTGAGGTGTGATCAGCCTCGAGACGCCTCAGCGGAAATGGGCCTCATCTCGCCTGGAGGGGAGAACCTCCTGGATTTTCTCGAGTTGCGGCAGGTCTTCTCGTGTTACGACGGGGACCTCAGGGACCCGCTCTGGTGGCCTCAGGAAAGGCCAGTCCCCATGCGAGTTGCTAGGGGACCTCTCGGAATTCCTCTCCCGTCCATGCCGGGGCCTCAGTCCTTGTGTGGAGTCGGGGCCGGAACCTGAGGATTCCTCTCCAGTGTTGCCATGGATCTTGGGGTGCTTCTGAGTCTCCTCAGGGGAGTCAGGCCTCGTCTCGAACGGGGGCAGGCACGTACGATTTCCTCCCGAGCTGCAGCAGTAGTGTCACGCTTCCTGTCACGTGGATCAAGGGATCTGTGGCTTTCCCTCGAGGCTGTCCCTCGAGGCTTTCCCACGAGGCTTTCCCACAGGGCTGTGCCACGTGCCACCTTGGTGTGAGTCGATCCTCGGCGTGAAAGACGAGCCGGTGAAGGGAAAAGAGGTTCCTCTGGA
The DNA here is from genome assembly GCF_023091745.1 of Budorcas taxicolor. Lineage (NCBI taxonomy): Eukaryota > Metazoa > Chordata > Mammalia > Artiodactyla > Bovidae > Budorcas > Budorcas taxicolor. Next base: position 161,206 of record NW_026291959.1, on the reverse strand, counting down.
ATGGACTGAGACATCTGGGGGACTCTTGGAATGGTGGCACGACCGTGGAGTTCCTCTCGCCGTTCCTGTTGAGAGGGCCTCCTCTTGAGATGCGACGGGAACGCCGGGAACTCTTTCCCGACGAAGCAGGGAAAGGATCCCTCATCTCGAGCTACGAGGCAGAAACGGGGCTCCTCTGGATGTGGGCGGGACCATCGTGATTCCTCTCGAGTGGAGACGGGTATGTCGGGGAACTTCTTGATTTGCACCAAGGGTGTGAAGGACCCTTTCGAAGTTCCAGAGGTGAGGTGTGATCAGCCTCGAGACGCCTCAGCGGAAATGGGCCTCATCTCGCCTGGAGGGGAGAACCTCCTGGATTTTCTCGAGTTGCGGCAGGTCTTCTCGAGTTACGACGGGGACCTCAGGGACCCGCTCTGGTGGCCTCAGGAAAGGCCAGTCCCCATGCGAGTTGCTAGGGGACCTCTCGGTATTCCTCTCCCGTCTATGCCGGGGCCTCAGTCCTTGTGTGGAGTCGGGGCCGGAACCTGAGGATTCCTCTCCAGTGTTGCCATGGATCTTGGGGTGCTTCTGAGTCTCCCCAGGGGAGTCAGGCCTCGTCTCGAGTGGGGGCATGCACGTGCGCTTTCCTCCCGAGCTGCAGCAGTAGTGTCACGCTTCCTGTCCCGTGGATCAAGGGATCTGTGGCTTTCCCTCGAGGCTGTCCCTCGAGGCTTTCCCACGAGGCTTTCCCACAGGGTTGTGCCACGTGCCACCTTGGTGTGAGTCGATCCTCGGCGTGAAAGACGAGCCGGTGAAGGGAAAAGAGGTTCCTCTGGAATGGACTGAGACATCTGGGGGACTCTTGGAATGGTGGCACGACACTGGAGTTCCTCTCGCCGTTCCTGTTGAGAGGGCCTCCTCTTGAGATGCGACGGGAAGGCCGGGAACTCTTTCCCGACGAAGCAGGAAAAGGATCCCTCATCTCGAGCTACGAGGCGGAAACGGGGCTCCTCTGGATGTGGGCGGGACCCTCGTGATTCCTCTCGAGTGGAGACGGCTAGGTCGGGGAACTTCTTGATTTGCACCAAGGGTGTGAAGGACCCTTTCGAAGTTCCAGAGGGGAGGTGTGATCAGCCTCGAGACGCCTCAGCAGAAATGGGCCTCATCTCGCCTGGAGGGGAGAACCTCCTGGATTTTCTCGAGTTGCGGCAGGTCTTCTCGAGTTACGACGGGGACCTCAGGGACCCGCTCTGCTGGCCTCAGGAAAGGACAGTCCCCATGCGAGTTGCTAGGGGCCCTCTCGGGATGCCTCTCCCGTCCATGCCGGGGCCTCAGTCCTTGTGTGGAGTCGGGGCCGGAACCTGAGGATTCCTCTCCAGTGTTGCCATGGATCTTGGGGTGCTTCTGAGTCTCCTCAGGGGAGTCAGGCCTCGTCTCGAGTGGGGGCATGCACGTGCGCTTTCCTCCCGAGCTGCAGCAGTAGTGTCACGCTTCCTGTCACGTGGATCAAGCGATCTGTGGCTTTCCCTCGAGGCTGTCCCTCGAGGCTTTCCCACGAGGCTTTCCCACAGGGCTGTGCCACGTGCCACCTTGGTGTGAGTCGATCCTCGGCGTGAAAGACGAGCCGGTGAAGGGAAAAGAGGTTCCTCTGGAATGGACTGAGACATCTGGGGGACTCTTGGAATGGTGGCACGACCCTGGAGTTCCTCTCGCCGTTCCTGTTGAGAGGGCCGCCTCTTGAGATGCGACGGGAAGGCCGGGAACTCTTTCCCGACGAAGCAGGAAAAGGATCCCTCATCTCGAGCTACGAGGCGGAAACGGGGCTCCTCTGGATGTGGGCGGGACCCTCGTGATTCCTCTCGAGTGGAGACGGGTATGTCGGGGATCTTCTTGATTTGCACCAAGGGTGTGAAGGACCCTTTCGAAGTTCCAGAGGTGAGGTGTGATCAGCCTCCAGACGTCTCAGCGGAAATGGGCCTCATCTCGCCTGGAGGGGAGAACCTCCTGGATTTTCTCGAGTTGCGGCAGGTCTTCTCGAGTTACGACGGGGACCTCAGGGACCCGCTCTGGTGGCCTCAGGAAAGGCCAGTCCCCATGCGAGTTGCTAGGGGACCTCTCGGGATTCCTCTCCCGTCCATGCCGGGGCCTCAGTCCTTGTGTGGAGTCGGGGCCGGAACCTGAGGATTCCTCTCCAGTGTTGCCATGGATCTTGGGGTGCTTCTGAGTCTCCCCAGGGGAGTCAGGCCTCGTCTCGAGTGGGGGCATGCACGTGCGCTTTCCTCCCGAGCTGCAGCAGTAGTGTCACGCTTCCTGTCACGTGGATCAAGGGATCTGTGGCTTTTCCTCGAGGCTGTCCCTCGAGGCTTTTCCACGAGGCTTTCCCACAGGGCTGTGCCACGTACCACCTTGGTGTGAGTCGATCCTCGGCGTGAAAGACGAGCCGGTGAAGGGAAAAGAGGTTCCTCTGGAATGGACTGAGACATCTGGGGGACTGTTGGAATGGTGGCACGACCCTGGAGTTCCTCTCGCCGTTCCTGTTGAGAGGGCCTCCTCTTGAGATGCGACGGGAACGCCGGGAACTCTTTCCCGACGAAGCAGGGAAAGGATCCCTCATCTCGAGCTACAAGGCGGAAACGGGGCTCCTCTGGATGTGGGCGGGACTCTCGTGATTCCTCTCGAGTGGAGACGGCTAGGTCGGGGAACTTCTTGATTTGCACCAAGGGTGTGAAGGACCCTTTCGAAGTTCCAGAGGTGAGGTGTGATCAGCCTCGAGACGCCTCAGCGGAAATGGGCCTCATCTCGCCTGGAGGGGAGAACCTCCTGGATTTTCTCGAGTTGCGGCAGGTCTTCTCGAGTTACGACGGGGACCTCAGGGACCCGCTCTGGTGGCCTCAGGAAAGGCCAGTCCCCATGCGAGTTGCTAGCAGACCTCTCGGGATTCCTCTCCCGTCCATGCCGGGGCCTCAGTCCTTGTGTGGAGTCGGGGCCGGAACCTGAGGATTCCTCTCCAGTGTTGCCATGGATCTTGGGGTGATTCTGAGTCTCCCCAGGGGAGTCAGGCCTCGTCTCGAGTGGGGGCATGCACGTGCGCTTTCCTCCCGAGCTGCAGCAGTAGTGTCACGCTTCCTGTCACGTGGATCAAGGGATCTGTGGCTTTCCCTCGAGGCTGTCCCTCGAGGCTTTCCCATGAGGCTTTCCCACAGGGCTGTGCCACGTGCCACCTTGGTGTGAGTCGATCCTCGGCGTGAAAGACGAGCCGCTGAAGGGAAAAGAGGTTCCTCTGGAATGGACTGAGACATCTGGGGGACTCTTGGAATGTTGCACGACCCTGGAGTTCCTCTCGCCGTTCCTGTTGAGAGGGCCTCCTCTTGAGATGCGACGGGAACGCCGGGAACTCTTTCCCGACGAAGCAGGGAAAGGATCCCTCATCTCGAGCTACGAGGCGGAAACGGGGCTCCTCTGGATGTGGGCGGGACTCTCGTGATTCCTCTCGAGTGGAGACGGCTAGGTCGGGGAACTTCTTGATTTGCACCAAGGGTGTGAAGGACCCTTTCGAAGTTCCAGAGGGGAGGTGTGATCAGCCTCGAGACGCCTCAGCGGAAATGGGCCTCATCTCGCCTGGAGGGGAGAACCTCCTGGATTTTCTCGAGTTGCGGCAGGTCTTCTCGAGTTACGACGGGGACCTCAGGGACCCGCTCTGGTGGCCTCAGGAAAGGCCAGTCCCCATGCGAGTTGCTAGGGGACCTCTCGGGATTCCTCTCCCCTCCATGCCGGGGCCTCAGTCCTTGTTTGGAGTCGGGGCCGGAACCTGAGGATTCCTCTCCAGTGTTGCCATGGATCTTGGGGTGCTTCTGAGTCTCCCCAGGGGAGTCAGGCCTCGTCTCGAGTGGGGGCATGCACGTGCGCTTTCCTCCCGAGCTGCAGCAGTAGTGTCACGCTTCCTGTCACGTGGATCAAGGGATCTGTGGCTTTCCCTCGAGGCTGTCCCTCGAGGCTTTTCCACGAGGCTTTCCCACAGGGCTGTGCCACGTACCACCTTGGTGTGAGTCGATCCTCGGCGTGAAAGACGAGCCGGTGAAGGGAAAAGAGGTTCCTCTGGAATGGACTGAGACATCTGGGGGACTGTTGGAATGGTGGCACGACCCTGGAGTTCCTCTCGCCGTTCCTGTTGAGAGGGCCTCCTCTTGAGATGCGACGGGAACGCCGGGAACTCTTTCCCGACGAAGCAGGGAAAGGATCCCTCATCTCGAGCTACAAGGCGGAAACGGGGCTCCTCTGGATGTGGGCGGGACCCTCGTGTTTCCTCTCGAGTGGAGACGGGTATGTCGGGGAACTTCTTGATTTGCACCAATGGTGTGAAGGAGCCTTTCGAAGTTCCAGAGGTGAGGTGTGATCAGCCTCGAGACGCCTCAGCGGAAATGGGCCTCATCTCGCCTGGAGGGGAGAACCTCCTGGATTTTCTCGAGTTGCGGCAGGTCTTCTCGTGTTACGACGGGGACCTCAGGGACCCGCTCTGGTGGCCTCAGGAAAGGCCAGTCCCCATGCGAGTTGCTAGGGGACCTCTCGGAATTCCTCTCCCGTCCATGCCGGGGCCTCAGTCCTTGTGTGGAGTCGGGGCCGGAACCTGAGGATTCCTCTCCAGTGTTGCCATGGATCTTGGGGTGCTTCTGAGTCTCCTCAGGGGAGTCAGGCCTCGTCTCGAACGGGGGCAGGCACGTACGATTTCCTCCCGAGCTGCAGCAGTAGTGTCACGCTTCCTGTCACGTGGATCAAGGGATCTGTGGCTTTCCCTCGAGGCTGTCCCTCGAGGCTTTCCCACGAGGCTTTCCCACAGGGCTGTGCCACGTGCCACCTTGGTGTGAGTCGATCCTCGGCGTGAAAGACGAGCCGGTGAAGGGAAAAGAGGTTCCTCTGGAATGGACTGAGACATCTGGGGGACTCTTGGAATGGTGGCACGACCCTGGAGTTCCTCTCGCCGTTCCTGTTGAGAGGGCCTCCTCTTGAGATGCGACGGGAACGCCGGGAACTCTTTCCCGACGAAGCAGGGAAAGGATCCCTCATCTCGAGCTACGAGGCAGAAACGGGGCTCCTCTGGATGTGGGCGGGACCCTCGTGATTCCTCTCGAGTGGAGACGGCTAGGTCGGGGAACTTCTTGATTTGCACCAAGGGTGTGAAGGACCCTTTCGAAGTTCCAGAGGGGAGGTGTGATCAGCCTCGAGACGCCTCAGCAGAAATGGGCCTCATCTCGCCTGGAGGGGAGAACCTCCTGGATTTTCTCGAGTTGCGGCAGGTCTTCTCGAGTTACGACGGGGACCTCAGGGACCCGCTCTGCTGGCCTCAGGAAAGGACAGTCCCCTTGCGAGTTGCTAGGGGCCCTCTCGGGATGCCTCTCCCGTCCATGCCGGGGCCTCAGTCCTTGTGTGGAGTCGGGGCCGGAACCTGAGGATTCCTCTCCAGTGTTGCCATGGATCTTGGGGTGCTTCTGAGTCTCCTCAGGGGAGCCAGGCCTCGTCTCGAGTGGGGGCATGCACGTGCGCTTTCCTCCCGAGCTGCAGCAGTAGTGTCACGCTTCCTGTCACGTGGATCAAGGGATCTGTGGCTTTCCCTCGAGGCTGTCCCTCGAGGCTTTTCCACGAGGCTTTCCCACAGGGCTGTGCCACGTGCCACCTTGGTGTGAGTCGATCCTCGGCGTGAAAGACGAGCCGGTGAAGGGAAAAGAGGTTCCTCTGGAATGGACTGAGACATCTGGGGGACTCTTGGAATGGTGGCACGACCCTGGAGTTCCTCTCGCCGTTCCTGTTGAGAGGGCCTCCTCTTGAGATGCGACGGGAACGCCGGGAACTCTTTCCCGACGAAGCAGGGAAAGGATCCCTCATCTCGAGCTACGAGGCGGAAACGGGGCTCCTCTGGATGTGGGCGGGACCCTCGTGATTCCTCTCGAGTGGAGACGGCTAGGTCGGGGAACTTCTTGATTTGCACCAAGGGTGTGAAGGACCCTTTCGAAGTTCCAGAGGGGAGGTGTGATCAGCCTCGAGACGCCTCAGCGGAAATGGGCCTCATCTCGCCTGGAGGGGAGAACCTCCTGGATTTTCTCGAGTTGCGGCAGGTCTTCTCGAGTTACGACGGGGACCTCAGGGACCCGCTCTGGTGGCCTCAGGAAAGGCCAGACCCCATGCGAGTTGCTAGGGGACCTCTCGGGATTTCTCTCCCGTCCATGCCGGGGCCTCAGTCCTTGTGTGGAGTCGGGGCCGGAACCTGAGGATTCCTCTCCTGTGTTGCATGGATCTTGGGGTGCTTCTGAGTCTCCCCAGGGGAGTCAGGCCTCGTCTCGACTGGGGGCATGCACGTGCGCTTTCCTCCCGAGCTGCAGCAGTAGTGTCACGCTTCCTGTCACGTGGATCAAGGGATCTGTGGCTTTCCCTCGAGGCTGTCCCTCGAGGCTTTCCCACGAGGCTTTCCCACAGGGCTGTGCCACGTGCCACCTTGGTGTGAGTCGATCCTCGGCGTGAAAGACGAGCCGGTGAAGGGAAAAGAGGTTCCTCTGGAATGGACTGAGACATCTGGGGGACTCTTGGAATGGTGGCACGACCCTGGAGTTCCTCTCGCCGTTCCTGTAGAGAGGGCCTCCTCTTGAGATGCGACGGGAACGCCGGGAACTCTTTCCCGACGAAGCAGGGAAAGGATCCCTCATCTCGAGCTACGAGGCGGAAACGGGGCTCCTCTGGATGTGGGCGGGACCCTCGTGATTCTTCTCGAGTGGAGACGGCTAGGTCGGGGAACTTCTTGATTTGCACCAAGGGTGTGAAGGACCCTTTCGAAGTTCCAGAGGGGAGGTGTGATCAGCCTCGAGACGCCTCAGCGGAAATGGGCCTCATCTCGCCTGGAGGGGAGAACCTCCTGGATTTTCTCGAGTTGCGGCAGGTCTTCTCGAGTTACGACGGGGACCTCAGGGACCCGCTCTGGTGGCCTCAGGAAAGGCCAGTCCCCATGCGAGTTGCTAGGGGACCTCTCGGGATTTCTCTCCCGTCCATGCCGGGGCCTCAGTCCTTGTGTGGAGTCGGGGCCGGAACCTGAGGATTCCTCTCCTGTGTTGACATGGATATTGGGGTGCTTCTGAGTCTCCCCAGGGGAGTCAGGCCTCGTCTCGAGTGGGGGCATGCACGTGCGCTTTCCTCCCGAGCTGCAGCAGTAGTGTCACGCTTCCTGTCACGTGGATCAAGGGATCTGTGGCTTTCCCTCGAGGCTGTCCCTCGAGGCTTTCCCACGAGGCTTTCCCACAGGGCTGTGCCACGTGCCACCTTGGTGTGAGTCGATCCTCGGCGTGAAAGACGAGCCGGCGAAGGGAAAAGACGTTCCTCTGGAATGGACTGAGACTTCTGGGGGACTCTTGGAATGGTGGCACGACCCTGGAGTGTCTCTCGCCGTTCCTGTAGAGAGGGCCTCCTCTTGAGATGCGACGGGAACGCCGGGAAATCTTTCCCGACGAAGCAGGGAAAGGATCCCTCATCTCGAGCTACGAGGCGGAAACGGGGCTCCTCTGGATGTGGGCGGGACCCTCGTGATTCCTCTCGAGTGGAGACGGCTAGGTCGGGGAACTTCTTGATTTGCACCAAGGGTGTGAAGGACCCTTTCGAAGTTCCAGAGGGGAGGTGTGATCAGCCTCGAGACGCCTCAGCGGAAATGGGCCTCATCTCGCCTGGAGGGGAGAACCTCCTGGATTTTCTCGAGTTGCGGCAGGTCTTCTCGAGTTACGACGGGGACCTCAGGGACCCGCTCTGGTGGCCTCAGGAAAGGCCAGTCCCCATGCGAGTTGCTAGGGGACCTCTCGGGATTTCTCTCCCGTCCATGCCGGGGCCTCAGTCCTTGTGTGGAGTCGGGGCCGGAACCTGAGGATTCCTCTCCTGTGTTGCATGGATCTTGGGGTGCTTCTGAGTCTCCCCAGGGGAGTCAGGCCTCGTCTCGAGTGGGGGCATGCATGTGCGCTTTCCTCCCGAGCTGCAGCAGTAGTGTCACGCTTCCTGTCACGTGGATCAAGGGATCTGTGGCTTTCCCTCGAGGCTGTCCCTCGAGGCTTTCCCACGAGGCTTTCCCACAGGGCTGTGCCACGTGCCACCTTGGTGTGAGTCGATCCTCGGCGTGAAAGACGAGCCGGTGAAGGGAAAAGAGGTTCCTCTGGAATGGACTGAGACATCTGGGGGACTCTTGGAATGGTGGCACGACCCTGGAGTTCCTCTCGCCGTTCCTGTAGAGAGGGCTTCCTCTTGAGATGCGACGGGAACGCCGGGAACTCTTTCCCGACGAAGCAGGGAAAGGATCCCTCATCTCGAGCTACGAGGCGGAAACGGGGCTCCTCTGGATGTGGGCGGGACCCTCGTGATTCCTCTCGAGTGGAGACGGGTATGTCGGGGAACTTCTTGATTTGCACCAAGGGTGTGAAGGACCCTTTCGAAGTTCCAGAGGTGAGGTGTGATCAGCCTCGAGATGCCTCAGCGGAAATGGGCCTCATCTCGCCTGGAGGGGAGAACCTCCTGGATTTTCTCGAGTTGCGGCAGGTCTTCTCGAGTTACGACGGGGACCTCAGGGACCCGCTCTGGTGGCCTCAGGAAAGGCCAGTCCCCATGCGAGTTGCTAGGGGACCTCTCGGGATTCCTCTCCCGTCCATGCCGGGGCCTCAGTCCTGGTGTGGAGTCGGGGCCGGAACCTGAGGATTCCTCTCCAGTGTTGCCATGGATCTTGGGGAGCTTCTGAGTCTCCCCAGGGGAGTCAGGCCTCGTCTCGAGTGGGGGCATGCACGTGCGCTTTCCTCCCGAGCTGCAGCAGTAGTGTCACGCTTCCTGTCACGTGGATCAAGGGATCTGTGGCTTTCCCTCGAGGCTGTCCCTCGAGGCTTTCCCACGAGGCTTTCCCACAGGGCTGTGCCACGTGCCACCTTGGTGTGAGTCGATCCTCGGCGTGAAAGACGAGCCGGTGAAGGGAAAAGAGGTTCCTCTGGAATGGACTGAGACATCTGGGGGACTCTTGGAATGGTGGCACGACCCTGGAGTTCCTCTCGCCGTTCCTGTAGAGAGGGCTTCCTCTTGAGATGCGACGGGAACGCCGGGAACTCTTTCCCGACGAAGCAGGGAAAGGATCCCTCATCTCGAGCTACGAGGCGGAAACGGGACTCCTCTAGATGTGGGCGGGACCCTCGTGATTCCTCTCGAGTGGAGACGGCTAGGTCGGGGAACTTCTTGATTTGCACCAAGGGTGTGAAGGACCCTTTCGAAGTTCCAGAGGGGAGGTGTGATCAGCCTCGAGACGCCTCAGCGGAAATGGGCCTCATCTCGCCTGGAGGGGAGAACCTCCTGGATTTTCTCGAGTTGCGGCAGGTCTTCTCGAGTTACGACGCGGACCTCAGGGACCCGCTCTGGTGGCCTCAGGAAAGGCCAGTCCCCATGCGAGTTGCTAGGGGACCTCTCGGGATTTCTCTCCCGTCCATGCCGGGGCCTCAGTCCTTGTGTGCAGTCGGGGCCGGAACCTGAGGATTCCTCTCCTGTGTTGCATGGATCTTGGGGTGCTTCTGAGTCTCCCCAGGGGAGTCAGGCCTCGTCTCGACTGGGGGCATGCATGTGTGCTTTCCTCCCGAGCTGCAGCAGTAGTGTCACGCTTCCTGTCACGTGGATCAAGGGATCTGTGGCTTTCCCTCGAGGCTGTCCCTCGAGGCTTTCCCACGAGGCTTTCCCACAGGGCTGTGCCACGTGCCACCTTGGTGTGAGTCGATCCTCGGCGTGAAAGACGAGGCGGTGAAGGGAAAAGAGGTTCCTCTGGAATGGACTGAGACATCTGGGGGACTCTTGGAATGGTGGCACGACCCTGGAGTTCCTCTCGCCGTTCCTGTAGAGAGGGCCTCCTCTTGAGATGCGACGGGAACGCCGGGAACTCTTTCCCGACGAAGCAGGGAAAGGATCCCTCATCTCGAGCTACGAGGCGGAAACGGGGCTCCTCTGGATGTGGGCGGGACCCTCGTGATTCCTCTCGAGTGGAGACGGCTAGGTCGGGGAACTTCTTGATTTGCACCAAGGGTGTGAAGGACCCTTTCGAAGTTCCAGAGGGGAGGTGTGATCAGCCTCGAGACGCCTCAGCGGAAATGGGCCTCATCTCGCCTGGAGGGGAGAACCTCCTGGATTTTCTCGAGTTGCGGCAGGTCTTCTCGAGTTACGACGGGGACCTCAGGGACCCGCTCTGGTGGCCTCAGGAAAGGCCAGTCCCCATGCGAGTTGCGAGGGGCCCTCTCGGGATTCCTCTCCCGTCCATGCCGGGGCCTCAGTCCTTGTGTGGAGTCGGGGCCGGAACCTGAGGATTCCTCTCCTGTGTTGACATGGATCTTGGGGTGCTTCTGAGTCTCCCCAGGGGAGTCAGGCCTCGTCTCGACTGGGGGCATGCACGTGCGCTTTCCTCCCGAGCTGCAGCAGTAGTGTCACGCTTCCTGTCACGTGGATCAAGGGATCTGTGGCTTTCCCTCGAGGCTGTCCCTCGAGGCTTTCCCACGAGGCTTTCCCACAGGGCTGTGCCACGTGCCACCTTGGTGTGAGTCGATCCTCGGCGTGAAAGACGAGCCGGTGAAGGGAAAAGACGTTCCTCTGGAATGGACTGAGACTTCTGGGGGACTCTTGGAATGGTGGCACGACCCTGGAGTTTCTCTCGCCGTTCCTGTAGAGAGGGCCTCCTCTTGAGATGCGACGGGAACGCCGGGAACTCTTTCCCGACGAAGCAGGGAAAGGATCCCTCATCTCGAGCTACGAGGCGGAAACGGGGCTCCTCTGGATGTGGGCGGGACCCTCGTGATTCCTCTCGAGTGGAGACGGCTAGGTCGGGGAACTTCTTGATTTGCACCAAGGGTGTGAAGGACCCTTTCGAAGTTCCAGAGGGGAGGTGTGATCAGCCTCGAGACGCCTCAGCGGAAATGGGCCTCATCTCGCCTGGAGGGGAGAACCTCCTGGATTTTCTCGAGTTGCGGCAGGTCTTCTCGAGTTACGACGGGGACCTCAGGGACCCGCTCTGGTGGCCTCAGGAAAGGCCAGTCCCCATGCGAGTTGCTAGGGGACCTCTCGGGATTTCTCTCCCGTCCATGCCGGGGCCTCAGTCCTTGTGTGGAGTCGGGGCCGGAACCTGAGGATTCCTCTCCTGTGTTGCATGGATCTTGGGGTGCTTCTGAGTCTCCCCAGGGGAGTCAGGCCTCGTCTCGAGTGGGGGCATGCACGTGCGCTTTCCTCCCGAGCTGCAGCAGTAGTGTCACGCTTCCTGTCACGTGGATCAAGGGATCTGTGGCTTTCCCTCGAGGCTGTCCCTCGAGGCTTTCCCACGAGGCTTTCCCACAGGGCTGTGCCACGTGCCACCTTGGTGTGAGTCGATCCTCGGCGTGAAAGACGAGCCGGTGAAGGGAAAAGAGGTTCCTCTGGAATGGACTGAGACATCTGGGGGACTCTTGGAATGGTGGCACGACCCTGGAGTTCCTCTCGCCGTTCCTGTAGAGAGGGCTTCCTCTTGAGATGCGACGGGAACGCCGGGAACTCTTTCCCGACGAAGCAGGGAAAGGATCCCTCATCTCGAGCTACGAGGCGGAAACGGGGCTCCTCTGGATGTGGGCGGGACCCTCGTGATTCCTCTCGAGTGGAGACGGGTATGTCGGGGAACTTCTTGATTTGCACCAAGGGTGTGAAGGACCCTTTCGAAGTTCCAGAGGTGAGGTGTGATCAGCCTCGAGATGCCTCAGCGGAAATGGGCCTCATCTCGCCTGGAGGGGAGAACCTCCTGGATTTTCTCGAGTTGCGGCAGGTCTTCTCGAGTTACGACGGGGACCTCAGGGACCCGCTCTGGTGGCCTCAGGAAAGGCCAGTCCCCATGCGAGTTGCTAGGGGACCTCTCGGGATTCCTCTCCCGTCCATGCCGGGGCCTCAGTCCTTGTGTGGAGTCGGGGCCGGAACCTGAGGATTCCTCTCCAGTGTTGCCATGGATCTTGGGGAGCTTCTGAGTCTCCCCAGGGGAGTCAGGCCTCGTCTCGAGTGGGGGCATGCACGTGCGCTTTCCTCCCGAGCTGCAGCAGTAGTGTCACGCTTCCTGTCACGTGGATCAAGGGATCTGTGGCTTTCCCTCGAGGCTGTCCCTCGAGGCTTTCCCACGAGGCTTTCCCACAGGGCTGTGCCACGTGCCACCTTGGTGTGAGTCGATCCTCGGCGTGAAAGACGAGCCGGTGAAGGGAAAAGAGGTTCCTCTGGAATGGACTGAGACATCTGGGGGACTCTTGGAATGGTGGCACGACCCTGGAGTTCCTCTCGCCGTTCCTGTAGAGAGGGCCTCCTCTTGAGATGCGACGGGAACGCCGGGAACTCTTTCCCGACGAAGCAGGGAAAGGATCCCTCATCTCGAGCTACGAGGCGGAAACGGGGCTCCTCTGGATGTGGGCGGGACCCTCGTGATTCCTCTCGAGTGGAGATGGCTAGGTCGGGGAACTTCTTGATTTGCACCAAGGGTGTGAAGGACCCTTTCGAAGTTCCAGAGGGGAGGTGTGATCAGCCTCGAGACGCCTCAGCGGAAATGGGCCTCATCTCGCCTGGAGGGGAGAACCTCCTGGATTTTCTCGAGTTGCGGCAGGTCTTCTCGAGTTACGACGGGGACCTCAGGGACCCGCTCTGGTGGCCTCAGGAAAGGCCAGTCCCCATGCGAGTTGCTAGGGGACCTCTCGGGATTCCTCTCCCGTCCATGCCGGGGCCTCAGTCCTTGTGTGGAGTCGGGGCCGGAACCTGAGGATTCCTCTCCAGTGTTGCCATGGATCTTGGGGTGCTTCTGAGTCTCCCCAGGGGAGTCAGGCCTCGTCTCGAGTGGGGGCATGCACGTGCGCTTTCCTCCCGAGCTGCAGCAGTAGTGTCACGCTTCCTGTCACGTGGATCAAGGGATCTGTGGCTTTCCCTCGAGGCTGTCCCTCGAGGCTTTCCCACGAGGCTTTCCCACAGGGCTGTGCCACGTGCCACCTTGGTGTGAGTCGATCCTCGGCGTGAAAGACGAGCCGGTGAAGGGAAAAGAGGTTCCTCTGGAATGGACTGAGACATCTAGGGGACTCTTGGAATGGTGGCACGACCCTGGAGTTCCTCTCGCCGTTCCTGTAGAGAGGGCTTCCTCTTGAGATGCGACGGGAACGCCGGGAACTCTTTCCCGACGAAGCAGGGAAAGGATCCCTCATCTCGAGCTACGAGGCGGAAACGGGGCTCCTCTGGATGTGGGCGGGACCCTCGTGATTCCTCTCGAGTGGAGACGGGTATGTCGGGGAACTTCTTGATTTGCACCAAGGGTGTGAAGGACCCTTTCGAAGTTCCAGAGGTGAGGTGTGATCAGCCTCGAGATGCCTCAGCGGAAATGGGCCTCATCTCGCCCGGAGGGGAGAACCTCCTGGATTTTCTCGAGTTGCGGCAGGTCTTCTCGAGTTACGACGGGGACCTCAGGGACCCGCTCTGGTGGCCTCAGGAAAGGCCAGTCCCCATGCGAGTTGCTAGGGGACCTCTCGGGATTCCTCTCCCGTCCATGCCGGGGCCTCAGTCCTTGTGTGGAGTCGGGGCCGGAACCTGAGGATTCCTCTCCAGTGTTGCCATGGATCTTGGGGAGCTTCTGAGTCTCCCCAGGGGAGTCAGGCCTCGTCTCGAGTGGGGGCATGCACGTGCGCTTTCCTCCCGAGCTGCAGCAGTAGTGTCACGCTTCCTGTCACGTGGATCAAGGGATCTGTGGCTTTCCCTCGAGGCTGTCCCTCGAGGCTTTCCCACGAGGCTTTCCCACAGGGCTGTGCCACGTGCCACCTTGGTGTGAGTCGATCCTCGGCGTGAAAGACGAGCCGGTGAAGGGAAAAGAGGTTCCTCTGGAATGGACTGAGACATCTGGGGGACTCTTGGAATGGTGGCACGACCCTGGAGTTCCTCTCGCCGTTCCTGTAGAGAGGGCTTCCTCTTGAGATGCGACGGGAACGCCGGGAACTCTTTCCCGACGAAGCAGGGAAAGGATCCCTCATCTCGAGCTACGAGGCGGAAACGGGGCTCCTCTGGATGTGGGCGGGACCCTCGTGATTCCTCTCGAGTGGAGACGGGTATGTCAGGGAACTTCTTGATTTGCACCAAGGGTGTGAAGGACCCTTTCGAAGTTCCAGAGGTGAGGTGTGATCAGCCTCGAGATGCCTCAGCGGAAATGGGCCTCATCTCGCCTGGAGGGGAGAACCTCCTGGATTTTCTCGAGTTGCGGCAGGTCTTCTCGAGTTACAACGGGGACCTCAGGGACCCGCTCTGGTGGCCTCAGGAAAGGCCAGTCCCCATGCGAGTTGCTAGGGGACCTCTCGGGATTCCTCTCCCGTCCATGCCGGGGCCTCAGTCCTTGTGTGGAGTCGGGGCCGGAACCTGAGGATTCCTCTCCAGTGTTGCCATGGATCTTGGGGAGCTTCTGAGTCTCCCCAGGGGAGTCAGGCCTCGTCTCGAGTGGGGGCATGCACGTGCGCTTTCCTCCCGAGCTGCAGCAGTAGTGTCACGCTTCCTGTCACGTGGATCAAGGGATCTGTGGCTTTCCCTCGAGGCTGTCCCTCGAGGCTTTCCCACGAGGCATTCCCACAGGGTTGTGCCACGTGCCACCTTGGTGTGAGTCGATCCTCGGCGTGAAAGACGAGCCGGTGAAGGGAAAAGAGGTTCTTCTGGAATGGACTGAGACATCTGGGGGACTCTTGGAATGGTGGCACGACCCTGGAGTTCCTCTCGCCGTTCCTGTAGAGAGGGCCTCCTCTTGAGATGCGACGGGAACGCCGGGAACTCTTTCCCGACGAAGCAGGGAAAGGATCCCTCATCTCGAGCTACGAGGCGGAAACGGGGCTCCTCTGGATGTGGGCGGGACCCTCGTGATTCCTCTCGAGTGGAGACGGGTATGTCGGGGAACTTCTTGATTTGCACCAAGGGTGTGAAGGACCCTTTCGAAGTTCCAGAGGGGAGGTGTGATCAGCCTCGAGACGCCTCAGCGGAAATGGGCCTCATCTCGCCTGGAGGGGAGAACCTCCTGGATTTTCTCGAGTTGCGGCAGGTCTTCTCGAGTTACGACGGGGACCTCAGGGACCCGCTCTGGTGGCCTCAGGAAAGGCCAGTCCCCATGCGAGTTGCTAGGGGACCTCTCGGGATTTCTCGCCCGTCCATGCCGGGGCCTCAGTCCTTGTGTGGAGTCGGGGCCGGAACCTGAGGATTCCTCTCCTGTGTTGCCATGGATCTTGGGGTGCTTCTGAGTCTCCCCAGGGGAGTCAGGCCTCGTCTCGACTGGGGGCATGCACGTGCGCTTTCCTCCCGAGCTGCAGCAGTAGTGTCATGCTTCCTGTCACGTGGATCAAGGGATCTGTGGCTTTCCCTTGAGGCTGTCCCTCGAGGCTTTCCCACGAGGCTTTCCCACAGGGCTGTGCCACGTGCCACCTTGGTGTGAGTCGATCCTCGGCGTGAAAGACGAGCCGGTGAAGGGAAAAGACGTTCCTCTGGAATGGACTGAGACTTCTGGGGGACTCTTGGAATGGTGGCACGACCCTGGAGTTTCTCTCGCCGTTCCTGTAGAGAGGGCCTCCTCTTGAGATGCGACGGGAACGCCGGGAACTCTTTCCCGACGAAGCAGGGAAAGGATCCCTCATCTCGAGCTACGAGGCGGAAACGGGGCTCCTCTGGATGTGGGCGGGACCCTCGTGATTCCTCTCGAGTGGAGACGGCTAGGTCGGGGAACTTCTTGATTTGCACCAAGGGTGTGAAGGACCCTTTCGAAGTTCCAGAGGGGAGGTGTGATCAGCCTCGAGACGCCTCAGCGGAAATGGGCCTCATCTCGCCTGGAGGGGAGAACCTCCTGGATTTTCTCGAGTTGCGGCAGGTCTTCTCGAGTTACGACGCGGACCTCAGGGACCCGCTCTGGTGGCCTCAGGAAAGGCCAGTCCCCATGCGAGTTGCTAGGGGACCTCTCGGGATTTCTCTCCCGTCCATGCCGGGGCCTCAGTCCTTGTGTGGAGTCGGGGCCGGAACCTGAGGATTCCTCTCCTGTGTTGCATGGATCTTGGGGTGCTTCTGAGTCTCCCCAGGGGAGTCAGGCCTCGTCTCGACTGGGGGCATGCACGTGCGCTTTCCTCCCGAGCTGCAGCAGTAGTGTCACGCTTCCTGTCACGTGGATCAAGGGATCTGTGGCTTTCCCTCGAGGCTGTCCCTCGAGGCTTTCCCACGAGGCTTTCCCACAGGGCTGTGCCACGTGCCACCTTGGTGTGAGTCGATCCTCGGCGTGAAAGACGAGCCGGTGAAGGGAAAAGAGGTTCCTCTGGAATGGACTGAGACATCTGGGGGACTCTTGGAATGGTGGCACGAACCTGGAGTTCCTCTCGCCGTTCCTGTAGAGAGGGCCTCCTCTTGAGATGCGACGGGAACGCCGGGAACTCTTTCCCGACGAAGCAGGGAAAGGATCCCTCATCTCGAGCTACGAGGCGGAAACGGGGCTCCTCTGGATGTGGGCGGGACCCTCGTGATTCCTCTCGAGTGGAGATGGCTAGGTCGGGGAACTTCTTGATTTGCACCAAGGGTGTGAAGGACCCTTTCGAAGTTCCAGAGGGGAGGTGTGATCAGCCTCGAGACGCCTCAGCGGAAATGGGCCTCATCTCGCCTGGAGGGGAGAACCTCCTGGATTTTCTCGAGTTGCGGCAGGTCTTCTCGAGTTACGACGGGGACCTCAGGGACCCGCTCTGGTGGCCTCAGGAAAGGCCAGTCCCCATGCGAGTTGCTAGGGGACCTCTCGGGATTCCTCTCCCGTCCATGCCGGGGCCTCAGTCCTTGTGTGGAGTCGGGGCCGGAACCTGAGGATTCCTCTCCAGTGTTGCCATGGATCTTGGGGTGCTTCTGAGTCTCCCCAGGGGAGTCAGGCCTCGTCTCGACTGGGGGCATGCACGTGCGCTTTCCTCCCGAGCTGCAGCAGTAGTGTCACGCTTCCTGTCACGTGGATCAAGGGATCTGTGGCTTTCCCTCGAGGCTGTCCCTCGAGGCTTTCCCACGAGGCTTTCCCACAGGGCTGTGCCACGTGCCACCTTGGTGTGAGTCGATCCTCGGCGTGAAAGACGAGCCGGTGAAGGGAAAAGACGTTCCTCTGGAATGGACTGAGACTTCTGGGGGACTCTTGGAATGGTGGCACGACCCTGGAGTTTCTCTCGCCGTTCCTGTAGAGAGGGCCTCCTCTTGAGATGCGACGGGAACGCCGGGAACTCTTTCCCGACGAAGCAGGGAAAGGATCCCTCATCTCGAGCTACGAGGCGGAAACGGGGCTCCTCTGGATGTGGGCGGGACCCTCGTGATTCCTCTCGAGTGGAGACGGCTAGGTCGGGGAACTTCTTGATTTGCACCAAGGGTGTGAAGGACCCTTTCGAAGTTCCAGAGGGGAGGTGTGATCAGCCTCGAGACGCCTCAGCGGAAATGGGCCTCATCTCGCCTGGAGGGGAGAACCTCCTGGATTTTCTCGAGTTGCGGCAGGTCTTCTCGAGTTACGACGCGGACCTCAGGGACCCGCTCTGGTGGCCTCAGGAAAGGCCAGTCCCCATGCGAGTTGCTAGGGGACTTCTCGGGATTTCTCTCCCGTCCATGCCGGGGCCTCTGTCCTTGTGTGGAGTCGGGGCCGGAACCTGAGGATTCCTCTCCTGTGTTGCATGGATCTTGGGGTGCTTCTGAGTCTCCCCAGGGGAGTCAGGCCTCGTCTCGACTGGGGGCATGCACGTGCGCTTTCCTCCCGAGCTGCAGCAGTAGTGTCACGCTTCCTGTCACGTGGATCAAGGGATCTGTGGCTTTCCCTCGAGGCTGTCCCTCGAGGCTTTCCCACGAGGCTTTCCCACAGGGCTGTGCCACGTGCCACCTTGGTGTGAGTCGATCCTCGGCGTGAAAGACGAGCCGGTGAAGGGAAAAGAGGTTCCTCTGGAATGGACTGAGACATCTGGGGGACTCTTGGAATGGTGGCACGAACCTGGAGTTCCTCTCGCCATTCCTGTAGAGAGGGCCTCCTCTTGAGATGCGACGGGAACGCCGGGAACTCTTTCCCGACGAAGCAGGGAAAGGATCCCTCATCTCGAGCTACGAGGCGGAAACGGGGCTCCTCTGGATGTGGGCGGGACCCTCGTGATTCCTCTCGAGTGGAGATGGCTAGGTCGGGGAACTTCTTGATTTGCACCAAGGGTGTGAAGGACCCTTTCGAAGTTCCAGAGGGGAGGTGTGATCAGCCTCGAGACGCCTCAGCGGAAATGGGCCTCATCTCGCCTGGAGGGGAGAACCTCCTGGATTTTCTCGAGTTGCGGCAGGTCTTCTCGAGTTACGACGGGGACCTCAGGGACCCGCTCTGGTGGCCTCAGGAAAGGCCAGTCCCCATGCGAGTTGCTAGGGGACCTCTCGGGATTCCTCTCCCGTCCATGCCGGGGCCTCAGTCCTTGTGTGGAGTCGGGGCCGGAACCTGAGGATTCCTCTCCAGTGTTGCCATGGATCTTGGGGTGCTTCTGAGTCTCCCCAGGGGAGTCAGGCCTCGTCTCGAGTGGGGGCATGCACGTGCGCTTTCCTCCCGAGCTGCAGCAGTAGTGTCACGCTTCCTGTCACGTGGATCAAGGGATCTGTGGCTTTCCCTCGAGGCTGTCCCTCGAGGCTTTCCCACGAGGCTTTCCCACAGGGCTGTGCCACGTGCCACCTTGGTGTGAGTCGATCCTCGGCGTGAAAGACGAGCCGGTGAAGGGAAAAGAGGTTCCTCTGGAATGGACTGAGACATCTAGGGGACTCTTGGAATGGTGGCACGACCCTGGAGTTCCTCTCGCCGTTCCTGTAGAGAGGGCCTCCTCTTGAGATGCGACGGGAACGCCGGGAACTCTTTCCCGACGAAGCAGGGAAAGGATCCCTCATCTCGAGCTACGAGGCGGAAACGGGGCTCCTCTGGATGTGGGCGGGACCCTCGTGATTCCTCTCGAGTGGAGACGGCTAGGTCGGGGAACTTCTTGATTTGCACCAAGGGTGTGAAGGACCCTTTCGAAGTTCCAGAGGGGAGGTGTGATCAGCCTCGAGACGCCTCAGCGGAAATGGGCCTCATCTCGCCTGGAGGGGAGAACCTCCTGGATTTTCTCGAGTTGCGGCAGGTCTTCTCGAGTTACGACGGGGACCTCAGGGACCCGCTCTGGTGGCCTCAGGAAAGGCCAGTCCCCATGCGAGTTGCTAGGGGACCTCTCGGGATTCCTCTCCCGTCCATGCCGGGGCCTCAGTCCTTGTGTGGAGTCGGGGCCGGAACCTGAGGATTCCTCTCCAGTGTTGCCATGGATCTTGGGGTGCTTCTGAGTCTCCCCAGGGGAGTCAGGCCTCGTCTCGAGTGGGGGCATGCACGTGCGCTTTCCTCCCGAGCTGCAGCAGTAGTGTCACGCTTCCTGTCACGTGGATCAAGGGATCTGTGGCTTTCCCTCGAGGCTGTCCCTCGAGGCTTTCCCACGAGGCTTTCCCACAGGGCTGTGCCACGTGCCACCTTGGTGTGAGTCGATCCTCGGCGTGAAAGACGAGCCGGTGAAGGGAAAAGAGGTTCCTCTGGAATGGACTGAGACATCTGGGGGACTCTTGGAATGGTGGCACGACCCTGGAGTTCCTCTCGCCGTTCCTGTAGAGAGGGTCTCCTCTTGAGATGCGACGGGAACGCCGGGAACTCTTTCCCGACGAAGCAGGGAAAGGATCCCTCATCTCGAGCTACGAGGCGGAAACGGGGCTCCTCTGGATGTGGGCGGGACCCTCGTGATTCCTCTCGAGTGGAGACGGGTATGTCGGGGAACTTCTTGATTTGCACCAAGGGTGTGAAGGACCCTTTCGAAGTTCCAGAGGGGAGGTGTGATCAGCCTCGAGACGCCTCAGCGGAAATGGGCCTCATCTCGCCTGGAGGGGAGAACCTCCTGGATTTTCTCGAGTTGCGGCAGGTCTTCTCGAGTTACGACGGGGACCTCAGGGACCCGCTCTGGTGGCCTCAGGAAAGGCCAGTCCCCTTGCGAGTTGCTAGGGGACCTCTCGGGATTCCTCTCCCGTCCATGCCGGGGCCTCAGTCCTTGTGTGGAGTCGGGGCCGGAACCTGAGGATTCCTCTCCAGTGTTGCCATGGATCTTGGGGTGCTTCTGAGTCTCCCCAGGGGAGTCAGGCCTCGTCTCGAGTGGGGGCATGCACGTGCGCTTGCCTCCCGAGCTGCAGCAGTAGTGTCACGATTCCTGTCACGTGGATCAAGGGATCTGTGGCTTTCCATCGAGGCTGTCCCTCGAGGCTTTCCCACGAGGCTTTCCCACAGGGCTGTGCCACGTGTCACCTTGGTGTGAGACGATCCTCGGCGTGAAAGACGAGCCGGTGAAGGGAAAAGAGGTTCCTCTGGAATGGACTGAGACATCTGGGGGACTCTTGGAATGGTGGCACGACCCTGGAGTTCCTCTCGCCGTTCCTGTAGAGAGGGCCTCCTCTTGAGATGCGACGGGAACGCCGGGAACTCTTTCCCGACGAAGCAGGGAAAGGATCCCTCATCTCGAGCTACGAGGCGGAAACGGGGCTCCTCTGGATGTGGGCGGGACCCTCGTGATTCCTCTCGAGTGGAGATGGCTAGGTCGGGGAACTTCTTGATTTGCACCAAGGGTGTGAAGGACCCTTTCGAAGTTCCAGAGGGGAGGTGTGATCAGCCTCGAGACGCCTCAGCGGAAATGGGCCTCATCTCGCCTGGAGGGGAGAACCTCCTGGATTTTCTCGAGTTGCGGCAGGTCTTCTCGAGTTACGACGGGGACCTCAGGGACCCGCTCTGCTGGCCTCAGGAAAGGCCAGTCCCCATGCGAGTTGCTAGGGGACCTCTCGGGATTCCTCTCCCGTCCATGCCGGGGCCTCAGTCCTTGTGTGGAGTCGGGGCCGGAACCTGAGGATTCCTCTCCAGTGTTGCCATGGATCTTGGGGTGCTTCTGAGTCTCCCCAGGGGAGTCAGGCCTCGTCTCGAGTGGGGGCATGCACGTGCGCTTTCCTCCCGAGCTGCAGCAGTAGTGTCACGCTTCCTGTCACGTGGATCAAGGGATCTGTGGCTTTCCCTCGAGGCTGTCCCTCTAGGCTTTCCCACGAGGCTTTCCCACAGGGCTGTGCCACGTGCCACCTTGGTGTGAGTCGATCCTCGGCGTGAAAGACGAGCCGGTGAAGGGAAAAGAGGTTCCTCTGGAATGGACTGAGACATCTAGGGGACTCTTGGAATGGTGGCACGACCCTGGAGTTCCTCTCGCCGTTCCTGTAGAGAGGGCCTCCTCTTGAGATGCGACGGGAACGCCGGGAACTCTTTCCCGACGAAGCAGGGAAAGGATCCCTCATCTCGAGCTACGAGGCGGAAACGGGGCTCCTCTGGATGTGGGCGGGACCCACGTGATTCCTCTCGAGTGGAGACGGCTAGGTCGGGGAACTTCTTGATTTGCACCAAGGGTGTGAAGGACCCTTTCGAAGTTCCAGAGGTGAGGTGTGATCAGCCTCGAGACGCCTCAGCGGAAATGGGCCTCATCTCGCCTGGAGGGGAGAACCTCCTGGATTTTCTCGAGTTGCGGCAGGTCTTCTCGAGTTACGACGGGGACCTCAGGGACCCGCTCTGGTGGCCTCAGGAAAGGCCAGTCCCCATGCGAGTTGCTAGGGGACCTCTCAGGATTCCTCTCCCGTCCATGCCGGGGCCTCAGTCCTTGTGTGGAGTCGGGGCCGGAACCTGAGGATTCCTCTCCACTGTTGCCATGGATCTTGGGGTGCTTCTGAGTCTCCCCAGGGGAGTCAGGCCTCGTCTCGAGTGGGGGCATGCACGTGCGCTTTCCTCCCGAGCTGCAGCAGTAGTGTCACGCTTCCTGTCACGTGGATCAAGGGATCTGTGGCTTTCCCTCGAGGCTGTCCCTCGAGGATTTCCCACGAGGCTTTCCCACAGGGCTGTGCCACGTGCCACTTTGGTGTGAGTCGATCCTCGGCGTGAAAGACGAGCCGGTGAAGGGAAAAGAGGTTCCTCTGGAATGGACTGAGACATCTGGGGGACTCTTGGAATGGTGGCACGACCCTGGAGTTCCTCTCGCCGTTCCTGTAGAGAGGGTCTCCTCTTGAGATGCGACGGGAACGCCGGGAACTCTTTCCCGACGAAGCAGGGAAAGGATCCCTCATCTCGAGCTACGAGGCGGAAACGGGGCTCCTCTGGATGTGGGCGGGACCCTCGTGATTCCTCTCGAGTGGAGAGGGGTATGTCGGGGAACTTCTTGATTTGCACCAAGGGTGTGAAGAACCCTTTCGAAGTTCCAGAGGGGAGGTGTGATCAGCCTCGAGACGCCTCAGCGGAAATGGGCCTCATCTCGCCTGGAGGGGAGAACCTCCTGGATTTTCTCGAGTTGCGGCAGGTCTTCTCGAGTTACGACGGGGACCTCAGGGACCCGCTCTGGTGGCCTCAGGAAAGGCCAGTCCCCATGCGAGTTGCTAGGGGACCTCTCGGGATTCCTCTCCCGTCCATGCCGGGGCCTCAGTCCTTGTGTGGAGTCGGGGCCGGAACCTGAGGATTCCTCTCCAGTGTTGCCATGGATCTTGGGGTGCTTCTGAGTCTCCCCAGGGGAGTCAGGCCTCGTCTCGAGTGGGGGCATGCACGTGCGCTTTCCTCCCGAGCTGCAGCAGTAGTGTCACGCTTCCTGTCACGTGGATCAAGGGATCTGTGGCTTTCCCTCGAGGCTGTCCCTCGAGGCTTTCCCACGAGGATTTCCCACAGGGCTGTGCCACGTGCCACCTTGGTGTGAGTCGATCCTCGGCGTGAAAGACGAGCCGGTGAAGGGAAAAGAGGTTCCTCTGGAATGGACAGAGACATCTGGGGGACTCTTGGAATGGTGGCACGACCCTGGAGTTCCTCTCGCCGTTCCTGTAGAGAGGGCCTCCTCTTGAGATGCGACGGGAACGCCGGGAACTCTTTCCCGACGAAGCAGGGAAAGGATCCCTCATCTCGAGCTACGAGGCGGAAACGGAGCTCCTCTGTATGTGGGCGGGACCCTCGTGATTCCTCTC
The DNA here is from genome assembly GCF_023091745.1 of Budorcas taxicolor. Taxonomy (NCBI): domain Eukaryota; kingdom Metazoa; phylum Chordata; class Mammalia; order Artiodactyla; family Bovidae; genus Budorcas; species Budorcas taxicolor. Next base: position 138,157 of record NW_026291959.1, on the reverse strand, counting down.
GAGTGGAGACGGCTAGGTCGGGGAACTTCTTGATTTGCACCAAGGGTGTGAAGGACCCTTTCGAAGTTCCAGAGGGTAGGTGTGATCAGCCTCGAGACGCCTCAGCGGAAATGGGCCTCATCGCGCCTGGAGGGGAGAACCTCCTGGATTTTCTCGAGTTGCGGCAGGTCTTCTCGAGTTACGACGGGGACCTCAGGGACCCGCTCTGGTGGCCTCAGGAAAGGCCAGTCCCCATGCGAGTTGTTAGCGGACCTCTCGGGATTCCTCTCCCGTCCATGCCGGGGCCTCAGTCCTTGTGTGGAGTCGGGGCCGGAACCTGAGGATTCCTCTCCAGTGTTGCCATGGATCTTGGGGTGCTTCTGAGTCTCCCCAGGGGAGTCAGGCCTCGTCTCGAGTGGGGGCATGCACGTGCGCTTGCCTCCCGAGCTGCAGCAGTAGTGTCACGATTCCTGTCACGTGGATCAAGGGATCTGTGGCTTTCCATCGAGGCTGTCCCTCGAGGCTTTCCCACGAGGCTTTCCCACAGGGCTGTGCCACGTGCCACCTTGGTGTGAGACGATCCTCGGCGTGAAAGACGAGCCGGTGAAGGGAAAAGAGGTTCCTCTGGAATGGACTGAGACATCTGGGGGACTCTTGGAATGGTGGCACGACCCTGGAGTTCCTCTCGCCGTTCCTGTTGAGAGGGCCTCCTCTTGAGATGCGACGGGAACGCCGGGAAATCTTTCCCGACGAAGCAGGGAAAGGATCCCTCATCTAGAGCTACGAGGCGGAAACGGGGCTCCTCTGGATGTGGGCGGGACCCTCGTGATTCCTCTCGAGTGGAGACGGGTATGTCGGGGAACTTCTTGATTTGCACCAAGGGTGTGAAGGACCCTTTCGAAGTTCCAGAGGGGAGGTGTGATCAGCCTCGAGACGCCTCAGCGGAAATGGGCCTCATCGCGCCTAGAGGGGAGAACCTCCTGGATTTTCTCGAGTTGCGGCAGGTCTTCTCGAGTTACGACGGGGACCTCAGGGACCCGCTCTGGTGGCCTCAGGATAGGCCAGTCCCCATGCGAGTTGCTAGGGGACCTCTCGGGATTCCTCTCCCGTCCATGCCGGAGCCTCAGTCCTTGTGTGGAGTCGGGGCCGGAACCTGAGGATTCCTCTCCAGTGTTGCCATGGATCTTGGGGTGCTTCTGAGTCTCCCCAGGGGAGTCAGGCCTCGTCTCGAGTGGGGGCATGCACGTGCGCTTGCCTCCCGAGCTGCAGCAGTAGTGTCACGCTTCCTGTCACGTGGATCAAGGGATCTGTGGCTTTCCCTCGAGGCTGTCCCTCGAGGCTTTCCCACGAGGCTTTCCCACAGGGCTGTGCCACGTGCCACCTTGGTGTGAGTCGATCCTCAGCGTGAAAGACGAGCCGGTGAAGGGAAAAGAGGTTCCTCTGGAATGGACTGAGACATCTGGGGGACTCTTGGAATGGTGGCACGACCCTGGAGTTCCTCTCGCCGTTCCTGTTGAGAGGGCCTCCTCTTGAGATGCGACGGGAAGGCCGGGAACTCTTTCCCGACGAAGCAGGGAAAGGATCCCTCATCTCGAGCTACGAGGCGGAAACGGGGCTCCTCTGGATGTGGGCGGGACCCTCGTGATTCCTCTCGAGTGGAGACGGCTAGGTCGGGGAACTTCTTGATTTGCACCAAGGGTGTGAAGGACCCTTTCGAAGTTCCAGAGGTGAGGTGTGATCAGCCTCGAGACGCCTCAGCGGAAATGGGCCTCATCTCGCCTGGAGGGGAGAACCTCCTGGATTTTCTCGAGTTGCGGCAGGTCTTCTCGAGTTACGACGGGGACCTCAGGGACCCGCTCTGCTGGCCTCAGGAAAGGCCAGTCCCCATGCGAGTTGCTAGGGGACCTCTCGGGATTCCTCTCCCGTCCATGCCGGGGCCTCAGTCCTTGTGTGGAGTCGGGGCCGGAACCCGAGGATTCCTCTCCAGTGTTGCCATGGATCTTGGGGTGCTTCTGAGTCTCCCCAGGGGAGTCAGGCCTCGTCTCGAATGGGGGCATGCACGTGCGCTTTCCTCCCGAGCTGCAGCAGTAGTGTCACGCTTCCTGTCACGTGGATCAAGGGATCTGTGGCTTTCCCTCGAGGCTGTCCCTCGAGGCTTTCCACGAGGCTTTCCCACCGGGCATGCCACGTGCCACCTTGGTGTGAGTCGATCCTCGGCGTGAAAGACGAGCCGGTGAAGGGAAAAGAGGTTCCTCTGGAATGGACTGAGATATCTGGGGGACTCTTGGAATGGTGGCACGACCCTGGAGTTCCTCTCTCCATTCCTGTTGAGAGGGCCTCCTCTTGAGATGCGACGGGAAGGCCGGGAACTCTTTCCCGACGAAGCAGGGAAAGGATCCCTCATCTCGAGCTACGAGGCGGAAACGGGGCTCCTCTGGATGTGGGCGGGACCCTCGTGATTCCTCTTGAGTGGAGACGGCTAGTCGGGGAACTTCTTGATTTGCACCAAAGGTGTGAAGGACCCTTTCGAAGTTCCAGAGGTGAGGTGTGATCAGCCTCGAGACGCCTCAGCGGAAATGGGCCTCATCTCGCCTGGAGGGGAGAACCTCCTGGATTTTCTCGAGTTGCGGCAGGTCTTCTCGAGTTACGACGGGGACCTCAGGGACCCGCTCTGGTGGCCTCAGGAAAGGCCAGTCCCCATGCGAGTTGCTATGGGCCCTCTCGGGATTCCTCTCCCGTCCATGCCGGGGCCTCAGTCCTTGTGTGGAGTCGGGGCCGGAACCTGAGGATTCCTCTCCAGTGTTGCCATGGATCTTGGGGTGCTTCTGAGTCTCCTCAGGGGAGTCAGGCCTCGTCTCGAGTGGGGGCATGCACGTGCGCTTTCCTCCCGAGCTGCAGCAGTAGTGTCACGCTTCCTGTCACGTGGATCAAGCGATCTGTGGCTTTCCCTCGAGGCTGTCCCTCGAGGCTTTCCCACGAGGCTTTCCCACAGGGCTGTGCCACGTGCCACCTTGGTGTGAGTCGATCCTCGGCGTGAAAGACGAGCCGGTGAAGGGAAAAGAGGTTCCTCTGGAATGGACTGAGACATCTGGGGGACTCTTGGAATGGTGGCACGACCCTGGAGTTCCTCTCGCCGTTCCTGTTGAGAGGGCCTCCTCTTGAGATGCGACGGGAAGGCCGGGAACTCTTTCCCGACGAAGCAGGGAAAGGATCCCTCATCTCGAGCTACGAGGCGGAAACGGGGCTCCTCTGGATGTGGGCGGGACCCTCGTGATTCCTCTCGAGTGGAGACGGCTAGGTCGGGGAACTTCTTGATTTGCACCAAGGGTGTGAAGGAGCCTTTCCAAGTTCCAGAGGTGAGGTGTGATCAGCCTCGAGACGCCTCAGCGGAAATGGGCCTCATCTCGCCTGGAGGGGAGAACCTCCTGGATTTTCTCGAGTTGCGGCAGGTCTTCTCGAGTTACGACGGGGACCTCAGGGACCCGCTCTGGTGGCCTCAGGAAAGGCCAGTCCCCATGCGAGTTGCTAGGGGACCTCTCGGGATTCCTCTCCCGTCCATGCCGGGGCCTCAGTCCTTGTGTGGAGTCGGGGCCGGAACCTGAGGATTCCTCTCCAGTGTTGCCATGGATCTTGGGGTGCTTCTGAGTCTCCCCAGGGGAGTCAGGCCTCGTCTCGAATGGGGGCATGCACGTGCGCTTTCCTCCCGAGCTGCAGCAGTAGTGTCACGCTTCCTGTCACGTGGATCAAGGGATCTGTGGCTTTCCCTCGAGGCTGTCCCTCGAGGCTTTCCCACGAGGCTTTCCCACAGGGCTGTGCCACGTGCCACCTTGGTGTGAGTCGATCCTCGGCGTGAAAGACGAGCCGGTGAAGGGAAAAGAGGTTCCTCTGGAATGGACTGAGACATCTGGGGGACTCTTGGAATGGTGGCACGACCCTGGAGTTCCTCTCGCCGTTCCTGTTGAGAGGGCCTCCTCTTGAGATGCGACGGGAACGCCGGGAACTCTTTCCCGACGAAGCAGGGAAAGGATCCCTCATCTCGAGCTACGAGGCGGAAACGGGGCTCCTCTGGATGTGGGCGGGACCCTCGTGATTCCTCTCGAGTGGAGAAGGCTAGGTCGGGGAACTTCTTGATTAGCACCAAGGGTGTGAAGGACCCTTTCGAAGTTCCAGAGGTGAGGTGTGATCAGCCTCGAGACGCCTCACCGGAAATGGGCCTCATCTCGCCTGGAGGGGAGAACCTCCTGGATTTTCTCGAGTTGCGGCAGGTCTTCTCGAGTTACGACGGGGACCTCAGGGACCCGCTCTGGTGGCCTCAGGAAAGGCCAGTCCCCATGCGAGTTGCTAGGGGACCTCTCGGGATTCCTCTCCCGTCCATGCCGGGGCCTCAGTCCTTGTGTGGAGTCGGGGCCGGAACCTGAGGATTCCTTTCCAGTGTTGCCATGGATCTTGGGGTGCTTCTGAGTCTCCCCAGGGGAGTCAGGCCTCGTCTCGAGTGGGGGCATGCACGTGCGCTTTCCTCCCGAGCTGCAGCAGTAGTGTCACGCTTCCTGTCACGTGGATCAAGGGATCTGTGGCTTTCCCTCGAGGCTGTCCCTCGAGGCTTTCCACGAGGCTTTCCCACAGGGCATGCCACGTGCCACCTTGGTGTGAGTCGATCCTCGGCGTGAAAGACGAGCCGGTGAAGGGAAAAGAGGTTCCTCTGGAATCGACTGAGATATCTGGGGGACTCTTGGAATGGTGGCACGACCCTGGAGTTCCTCTCGCCATTCCTGTTGAGAGGGCCTCCTCTTGAGATGCGACGGGAAGGCCGGGAACTCTTTCCCGACGAAGCAGGGAAAGGATCCCTCATCTCGAGCTACGAGGCGGAAACGGGGCTCCTCTGGATGTGGGCGGGACCCTCGTGATTCCTCTCGAGTGGAGACGGCTAGGTCGGGGAACTTCTTGATTTGCACCAAGGGTGTGAAGGACCCTTTCGAAGTTCCAGAGGTGAGGTGTGATCAGCCTCGAGACGCCTCAGCGGAAATGGGCCTCATCTCGCCTGGAGGGGAGAACCTCCTGGATTTTCTCGAGTTGCGGCAGGTCTTCTCGAGTTACGACGGGGACCTCAGGGACCCGCTCTGGTGGCCTCAGGAAAGGCCAGTCCCAATGCGAGTTGCTAGGGGCCCTCTCGGGATTCCTCTCCCGTCCATGCCGGGGCCTCAGTCCTTGTGTGGAGTCGGGGCCGGAACCTGAGGATTCCTCTCCAGTGTTGCCATGGATCTTGGGGTGCTTCTGAGTCTCCTCAGGGGAGTCAGGCCTCGTCTCGAGTGGGGGCATGCACGTGCGCTTTCCTCCCGAGCTGCAGCAGTAGTGTCACGCTTCCTGTCACGTGGATCAAGGGATCTGTGGCTTTCCCTCGAGGCTGTCCCTCGAGGCTTTCCCACGAGGCTTTCCCACAGGGCTGTGCCACGTGCCACCTTGGTGTGAGTCGATCCTCGGCGTGAAAGACGAGCCGGTGAAGGGAAAAGAGGTTCCTCTGGAATGGACTGAGACATCTGGGGGACTCTTGGAATGGTGGCACGACCCTGGAGTTCCTCTCGCCGTTCCTGTTGAGAGGGCCTCCTCTTGAGATGCGACGGGAAGGCCGGGAACTCTTTCCCGACGAAGCAGGGAAAGGATCCCTCATCTCGAGCTACGAGGCGGAAACGGGGCTCCTCTGGATGTGGGCGGGACCCTCGTGATTCCTCTCGAGTGGAGACGGCTAGGTCGGGGAACTTCTTGATTTGCACCAAGGGTGTGAAGGACCCTTTCGAAGTTCCAGAGGTGAGGTGTGATCAGCCTCGAGACGCCTCAGCGGAAATGGGCCTCATCTCGCCTTGAGGGGAGAACCTCCTGGATTTTCTCGAGTTGCGGCAGGTCTTCTCGAGTTACGACGGGGACCTCAGGGACCCGCTCTGGTGGCCTCAGGAAAGGCCAGTCCCCATGCGAGTTGCTAGGGGCCCTCTCGGGATTCCTCTCCTGTCCATGCCGGGGCCTCAGTCCTTGTGTGGAGTCGGGGCCGGAACCTGAGGATTCCTCTCCAGTGTTGCCATTGATCTTGGGGTGCTTCTGAGTCTCCTCAGGGGAGTCAGGCCTCGTCTCGAGTGGGGGCATGCACGTGCGCTTTCCTTCCGAGCTGCAGCAGTAGTGTCACGCTTCCTGTCACGTGGATCAAGGGATCTGTGGCTTTCCCTCGAGGCTGTCCCTCGAGGCTTTCCCACGAGGCTTTCCCACAGGGCTGTGCCATGTGCCACCTTGGTGTGAGTCGATCCTCGGCGTGAAAGACGAGCCGGTGAAGGGAAAAGAGGTTCCTCTGGAATGGACTGAGACATCTGGGGGACTCTTGGAATGGTGGCACGACCCTGGAGTTCCTCTCGCCATTCCTGTAGAGAGGGCCTCCTCTTGAGATGCGACGGGAACGCCGGGAACTCTTTCCCGACGAAGCAGGGAAAGGATCCCTCATCTCGAGCTACGAGGCGGAAACGGGGCTCCTCTGGATGTGGGCGGGACCCTCGTGATTCCTCTCGAGTGGAGACGGCTATGTCGGGGAACTTCTTGATTTGCACCAAGGGTGTGAAGGAGCCTTTCCAAGTTCCAGAGGTGAGGTGTGATCAGCCTCGAGACGCCTCAGCGGAAATGGGCCTCATCTCGCCTGGAGGGTAGAACCTCCTGGATTTTCTCGAGTTGCGGCAGGTCTTCTCGAGTTACGACGGGGACCTCAGGGACCCGCTCTGGTGGCCTCAGGAAAGGCCAGTCCCCATGCGAGTTGCTAGGGGACCTCTCGGGATTCCTCTCCCGTCCATGCCGGAGCCTCAGTCCTTGTGTGGAGTCGGGGCCGGAACCTGAGGATTCCTCTCCAGTGTTGCCATGGATCTTGGGGTGCTTCTGAGTCTCCCCAGGGGAGTCAGGCCTCGTCTCGAGTGGGGGCATGCACGTGCGCTTTCCTCCCGAGCTGCAGCAGTAGTGTCACGCTTCCTGTCACGTGGATCAAGGGATCTGTGGCTTTCCCTCGAGGCTGTCCCTCAAGGCTTTCCCACGAGGCTTTCCCACAGGGCTGTGCCACGTGCCACCTTGGTGTGAGTCGATCCTCGGCGTGAAAGACGAGCCGGTGAAGGGAAAAGAAGTTCCTCTGGAATGGACTGAGACATCTGGGGGACTCTTGGAATGGTGGCACGACCCTGGAGTTCCTCTCGCCGTTCCTGTTGAGAGGGCCTCCTCTTGAGATGCGACGGGAAGCCCGGGAACTCTTTCCCGACGAAGTAGGGAAAGGATCCCTCATCTCGAGCTACGAGGCGGAAACGGGGCTCCTCTGGATGTGGGCGGGACCCTCGTGATTCCTCTCGAGTGGAGACGGCTAGGTCGGGGAACTTCTTGATTTGCACCAAGGGTGTGAAGGAGCCTTTCGAAGTTCCAGAGGTGAGGTGTGATCAGCCTCGAGACGCCTCAGCGGAAATGGGCCTCATCTCGCCTGGAGGGGAGAACCTCCTGGATTTTCTCGAGTTGCGGCAGGTCTTCTCGAGTTACGACGGGGACCTCAGGGACCCGCTCTGGTGGCCTCAGGAAAGGCCAGTCCCCATGCGAGTTGCTAGGGGACCTCTCGGGATTCCTCTCCCGTCCATGCCGGGGCCTCAGTCCTTGTGTGGAGTCGGGTCCGGAACCTGAGGATTCCTCTCCAGTGTTGCCATGGATCTTGGGGTGCTTCTGAGTCTCCTCAGGGGAGTCAGGCCTCGTCTCGAACGGGGGCAGGCACGTGCGATTTCCTCCCGAGCTGCAGCAGTAGTGTCACGCTTCCTGTCACGTGGATCAAGGGATCTGTGGCTTTCCCTCGAGGCTGTCCCTCGAGGCTTTCCCACGAGGCTTTCCCACAGGGCTGTGCCACGTGCCACCTTGGTGTGAGTCGATCCTCGGCGTGAAAGACGAGCCGGTGAAGGGAAAAGGGGTTCCTCTGGAATGGACTGAGACATCTGGGGGACTCTTGGAATGGTGGCACGACCCTGGAGTTCCTCTCGCCGTTCCTGTTGAGAGGGCCTCCTCTTGAGATGCGACGGGAACGCCGGGAACTCTTTCCCGACGAAGCAGGGAAAGGATCCCTCATCTCGAGCTACGAGGTGGAAACGGGGCTCCTCTGGATGTGGGCGGGACCCTCGTGATTCCTATCGAGTGGAGACGGCTAGGTCGGGGAACTTCTTGATTTGCACCAAGGGTGTGAAGGACCCTTTCGAAGTTCCAGAGGTGAGGTGTGATCAGCCTCGAGACGCCTCAGCGGAAATGGGCCTCATCTCGCCTGGAGGGGAGAACCTCCTGGATTTTCTCGAGTTGCGGCAGGTCTTCTCGAGTTACGACGGGGACCTCAGGGACCCGCTCTGGTGGCCTCAGGAAAGGCCAGTCCCCATGCGAGTTGCTAGGGGACCTCTCGGTATTCCTCTCCCGTCTATGCCGGGGCCTCAGTCCTTGTGTGGAGTCGGGGCCGGAACCTGAGGATTCCTCTCCAGTGTTGCCATGGATCTTGGGGTGCTTCTGAGTCTCCCCAGGGGAGTCAGGCCTCATCTCGAGTGGGGGCATGCACGTGCTCTTTCCTCCCGAGCTGCAGCAGTAGTGTCACGCTTCCTGTCACGTGGATCAAGGGATCTGTGGCTTTCCCTCGAGGCTGTCCCTCGAGGCTTTCCCACGAGGCTTTCCCACAGGGCTGTGCCACGTGCCACCTTGGTGTGAGTCGATCCTCGGCGTGAAAGACGAGCCGGTGAAGGGAAAAGAGGTTCCTCTGGAATGGACTGAGACATCTGGGGGACTCTTGGAATGGTGGCACGACCCTGGAGTTCCTCTCGCCGTTCCTGTTGAGAGGGCCTCCTCTTGAGATGCGACGGGAAGGCCGGGAACTCTTTCCCGACGAAGCAGGGAAAGGATCCCTCATCTCGAGCTACGAGGCGGAAACGGGGCTCCTCTGGATTTGGGCGGGACCCTCGTGATTCCTCTCGAGTGGAGACGGCTAGGTCGGGGAACTTCTTGATTTGCACCAAGGGTGTGAAGGACCCTTTCGAAGTTCCAGAGGTGAGGTGTGATCAGCCTCGAGACGCCTCAGCGGAAATGGGCCTCATCTCGCCTGGAGGGGAGAACCTCCTGGATTTTCTCGAGTTGCGGCAGGTCTTCTCGAGTTACGACGGGGACCTCAGGGACCCGCTCTGCTGGCCTCAGGAAAGGACAGTCCCCATGCGAGTTGCTAGGGGCCCTCTCGGGATTCCTCTCCCGTCCATGCCGGGGCCTCAGTCCTTGTGTGGAGTCGGGGCCGGAACCTGAGGATTCCTCTCCAGTGTTGCCATGGATCTTGGGGTGCTTCTGAGTCTCCTCAGGGGAGTCAGGCCTCGTCTCGAGTGGGGGCATGCACGTGCGCTTTCCTCCCGAGCTGCAGCAGTAGTGTCACGCTTCCTGTCACGTGGATCAAGCGATCTGTGGCTTTCCCTCGAGGCTGTCCCTCGAGGCTTTCCCACGAGGCTTTCCCACAGGGCTGTGCCATGTGCCACCTTGGTGTGAGTCGATCCTCGGCGTGAAAGACGAGCCGGTGAAGGGAAAAGAGGTTCCTCTGGAATGGACTGAGACATCTGGGGGACTCTTGGAATGGTGGCACGACCCTGGAGTTCCTCTCGCCGTTCCTGTTGAGAGGGCCTCCTCTTGAGATGCGACGGGAAGGCCGGGAACTCTTTCCCGACGAAGTAGGGAAAGGATCCCTCATCTCGAGCTACGAGGCGGAAACGGGGCTCCTCTGGATGTGGGCGGGACCCTCGTGATTCCTCTCGAGTGGAGACGGGTATGTCGGGGAACTTCTTGATTTGCACCAAGGGTGTGAAGGAGCCTTTCGAAGTTCCAGAGGTGAGGTGTGATCACCCTCGAGACGCCTCAGCGGAAATGGGCCTCATCTCGCCTGGAGGGGAGAACCTCCTGGATTTTCTCGAGTTGCGGCAGGTCTTCTCGTGTTACGACGGGGACCTCAGGGACCCGCTCTGGTGGCCACAGGAAAGGCCAGTCCCCATGCGAGTTGCTAGGGGACCTCTCGGAATTCCTCTCCCGTCCATGCCGGGGCCTCAGTCCTTGTGTGGAGTCGGGGCCGGAACCTGAGGATTCCTCTCCAGTGTTGCCATGGATCTTGGGGTGCTTCTGAGTCTCCTCAGGGGAGTCAGGCCTCGTCTCGAACGGGGGCAGGCACGTACGATTTCCTCCCGAGCTGCAGCAGTAGTGTCACGCTTCCTGTCACGTGGATCAAGGGATCTGTGGCTTTCCCTCGAGGCTGTCCCTCGAGGCTTTCCCACGAGGCTTTCCCACAGGGCTGTGCCACGTGCCACCTTGGTGTGAGTCGATCCTCGGCGTGAAAGACGAGCCGGTGAAGGGAAAAGAGGTTCCTCTGGAATGGACTGAGACATCTGGGGGACTCTTGGAATGGTGGCACGACCCTGGAGTTCCTCTCGCCGTTCCTGTTGAGAGGGCCTCCTCTTGAGATGCGACGGGAACGCCGGGAACTCTTTCCCGACGAAGCAGGGAAAGGATCCCTCATCTCGAGCTACGAGGCAGAAACGGGGCTCCTCTGGATGTGGGCGGGACCCTCGTGATTCCTCTCGAGTGGAGACGGGTATGTCGGGGAACTTCTTGATTTGCACCAAGGGTGTGAAGGACCCTTTCGAAGTTCCAGAGGTGAGGTGTGATCAGCCACGAGACGCCTCAGCGGAAATGGGCCTCATCTCGCCTGGAGGGGAGAACCTCCTGGATTTTCTCGAGTTGCGGCAGGTCTTCTCGAGTTACGACGGGGACCTCAGGGACCCGCTCTGGTGGCCTCAGGAAAGGCCAGTCCCCATGCGAGTTGCTAGGGGACCTCTCGGGATTCCTCTCCCGTCGATGCCGGGGCCTCAGTCCTTGTGTGGAGTCGGGGCCGGAACCTGAGGATTCCTCTCCAGTGTTGCCATGGATCTTGGGGTGCTTCTGAGTCTCCCCAGGGGAGTCAGGCCTCATCTCGAGTGGGGGCATGCACGTGCGCTTTCCTCCCGAGCTGCAGCAGTAGTGTCACGCTTCCTGTCCCGTGGATCATGGGATCTGTGGCTTTTCCTCGAGGCTGTCCCTCGAGGCTTTTCCACGAGGCTTTCCCACAGGGCTGTGCCACGTCCCACCTTGGTGTGAGTCGATCCTCGGCGTGAAAGACGAGCCGGTGAAGGGAAAAGAGGTTCCTCTGGAATGGACTGAGACATCTGGGGGACTCTTGGAATGGTGGTACGACCCTGGAGTTCCTCTCGCCGTTCCTGTTGAGAGGGCCTCCTCTTGAGATGCGACGGGAACGCCGGGAACTCTTTCCCGACGAAGCAGGGAAAGGATCCCTCATCTCGAGCTACGAGGCGGAAACGGCGCTCCTCTGGATGTGGTCGGGACTCTCGTGATTCCTCTCGAGTGGAGACGGCTAGGTCGGGGAACTTCTTGATTTGCACCAAGGGTGTGAAGGAGCCTTTCGAAGTTCCAGAGGTGAGGTGTGATCAGCCTCGAGACGCCTCAGCGGAAATGGGCCTCATCTCGCCTGGAGGGGAGAACCTCCTGGATTTTCTCGAGTTGCGGCAGGTCTTCAAGAGTTACGACGGGGGCCTCAGGGACCCGCTCTGGTGGCCTCAGGAAAGGCCAGTCCCCATGCGAGTTGCTAGGGGACCTCTCGGGATTCCTCTCCCGTCCATGCAGGGGCCTCAGTCCTTGTGTGGAGTCGGGGCCGGAACCTGAGGATTCCTCTCCAGTGTTGCCATGGATCTTGGGGTGCTTCTGAGTCTCCCCAGGGGAGTCAGGCCTCGTCTCGAGTGGGGGCATGCACGTGCACTTTCCTTCCGAGCTGCAGCAGTAGTGTCACGCTTCCTGTCACGTGGATCATGGGATCTGTGGCTTTCCCTCGAGGCTGTCCCTCGAGGCTTTCTCACGAGGCTTTCCCACAGGGCTGTGCCACGTGCCACCTTGGTGTGAGTCGATCCTCGGCGTGAAAGACGAGCCGTTGAAGGGAAAAGAGGTTCGTCGGGAATGGACTGAGACATCTGGGGGACTCTTTGAATGGTGGCACGACCCTGGAGTTCCTCTCGCCGTTCCTGTTGAGAGGGCCTCCTCTTGAGATGCGACGGGAACGCCGGGAACTCTTTCCCGACGAAGCAGGGAAAGGATCCCTCATCTCGAGCTACGAGGCGGAAACGGGGCTCCTCTGGATGTGGGCGGGACCCTCGTGATTCCTCTCGAGTGGAGACGGCTAGGTCGGGGAACTTCTTGATTTGCACCAAGGGTGTGAAGGAGCCTTTCGAAGTTCCAGAGGTGAGGTGTGATCAGCCTCGAGACGCCTCAGCGGAAATGGGCCTCATCTCGCCTGGATGGGAGAACCTCCTGGATTTTCTCGAGTTGCGGCAGGTCTTCTCGAGTTACGACGGGGACCTCAGGGACCCGCTCTGGTGGCCTCAGGAAAGGCCAGTCCCCATGCGAGTTGCTAGGGGACCTCTCGGGATTCCTCTCCCGTCCATGCCGGGGCCTCAGTCCTTGTGTGGAGTCGGAGCCGGAACCTGAGGATTCCTCTCCAGTGTTGCCATGGATCTTGGGGTGCTTCTGAGTCTCCCCAGGGGAGTCAGGCCTCGTCTCGAGTGGGGGCATGCACGTGCACTTTCCTCCCGAGCTGCAGCAGTAGTGTCACGCTTCCTGTCACGTGGATCAAGGGATCTGTGGCTTTCCCTCGAGGCTGTCCCTCGAGGCTTTCCCACGAGGCTTTCCCACAGGGCTGTGCCACGTGCCACCTTGGTGTGAGTCGATCCTCGGCGTGAAAGACGAGCCGGTGAGGGGAAAAGAGGTTCCTCTGGAATGGACTGAGACATCTGGGGGACTCTTGGAATTGTGGCACGACCCTGGAGTTCCTCTCGCCGTTCCTGTAGAGAGGGCCTCCTCTTGAGATGCGACGGGAACGCCGGGAACTCTTTCCCGACGAAGCAGGGAAAGGATCCCTCATCTCGAGCTACGAGGCGGAAACGAGGCTCCTCTGGATGTGGGCGGGACCCTCGTGATTCCTCTCGAGTGGAGACGGGTATGTCGGGGAACTTCTTGATTTGCACCAAGGGTGTGAAGGACCCTTTCGAAGTTCCAGAGGTGAGGTGTGATCAGCCTTGAGACGCCTCAGCGGAAATGGGCCTCATCTCGCCTGGAGGGGAGAACCTCCTGGATTTTCTCGAGTTGCGGCAGGTCTTCTCGAGTTACGACGGGGACCTCAGGGACCCGCTCTGGTGGCCTCAGGAAAGGCCAGTCCCCATGCGAGTTGCTAGGGGACCTCTCGGGATTCCTCTCCCGTCGATGCCGGGGCCTCAGTCCTTGTGTGGAGTCGGGGCCGGAACCTGAGGATTCCTCTCCAGTGTTGCCATGGATCTTGGGGTGCTTCTGAGTCTCCCCAGGGGAGTCAGGCCTCATCTCGAGTGGGGGCATGCACGTGCGCTTTCCTCCCGAGCTGCAGCAGTAGTGTCACGCTTCCTGTCCCGTGGATCATGGGATCTGTGGCTTTTCCTCGAGGCTGTCCCTCGAGGCTTTTCCACGAGGCTTTCCCACAGGGCTGTGCCACGTCCCACCTTGGTGTGAGTCGATCCTCGGCGTGAAACACGAGCCGGTGAAGGGAAAAGAGGTTCCTCTGGAATGGACTGAGACATCTGGGGGACTCTTGGAATGGTGGTACGACCCTGGAGTTCCTCTCGCCGTTCCTGTTGAGAGGGCCTCCTCTTGAGATGCGACGGGAACGCCGGGAACTCTTTCCCGACGAAGCAGGGAAAGGATCCCTCATCTCGAGCTACGAGGCGGAAACGGGGCTCCTCTGGATGTGGTCGGGACTCTCGTGATTCCTCTCGAGTGGAGACGGCTAGGTCGGGGAACTTCTTGATTTGCACCAAGGGTGTGAAGGAGCCTTTCGAAGTTCCAGAGGTGAGGTGTGATCAGCCTTGAGACGCCTCAGCGGAAATGGGCCTCATCTCGCCTGGAGGGGAGAACCTCCTGGATTTTCTCGAGTTGCGGCAGGTCTTCAAGAGTTACGACGGGGGCCTCAGGGACCCGCTCTGGTGGCCTCAGGAAAGGCCAGTCCCCATGCGAGTTGCTAGGGGACCTCTCGGGATTCCTCTCCCGTCCATGCAGGGGCCTCAGTCCTTGTGTGGAGTCGGGGCCGGAACCTGAGGATTCCTCTCCAGTGTTGCCATGGATCTTGGGGTGCTTCTGAGTCTCCCCAGGGGAGTCAGGCCTCGTCTCGAGTGGGGGCATGCACGTGCACTTTCCTTCCGAGCTGCAGCAGTAGTGTCACGCTTCCTGTCACGTGGATCATGGGATCTGTGGCTTTCCCTCGAGGCTGTCCCTCGAGGCTTTCTCACGAGGCTTTCCCACAGGGCTGTGCCACGTGCCACCTTGGTGTGAGTCGATCCTCGGCGTGAAAGACGAGCCGTTGAAGGGAAAAGAGGTTCGTCGGGAATGGACTGAGACATCTGGGGGACTCTTTGAATGGTGGCACGACCCTGGAGTTCCTCTCGCCGTTCCTGTTGAGAGGGCCTCCTCTTGAGATGCGACGGGAACGCCGGGAACTCTTTTCCGACGAAGCAGGGAAAGGATCCCTCATCTCGAGCTACGAGGCGGAAACGGGGCTCCTCTGGATGTGGGCGGGACCCTCGTGATTCCTCTCGAGTGGAGACGGGTATGTCGGGGAACTTCTTGATTTGCACCAAGGGTGTGAAGGAGCCTTTCGAAGTTCCAGAGGTGAGGTGTGATCAGCCTCGAGATGCCTCAGCGGAAATGGGCCTCATCTCGCCTGGAGGGGAGAACCTCCTGGATTTTCTGGAGTTCCGGCAGGTCTTCTCGAGTTACGACGGGGACCTCAGGGACCCGCTCTGGTGGCCTCAGGAAAGGCCAGTCCCCATGCGAGTTGCTAGGGGACCTCTCGGGATTCCTCTCCCGTCCATGCCGGGGCCTCAGTGCTTGTGTGGAGTCGGGGCCGGAACCTGAGGATTCCTCTCCAGTGTTGCCATGGATCTTGGGGTGCTTCTGAGTCTCCCCAGGGGAGTCAGGCCTCGTCTCGAGTGGGGGCATGCACGTGCGCTTGCCTCCCGAGCTGCAGCAGTAGTGTCACGCTTCCTGTCACGTGGATCAAGGGATCTGTGGCTTTCCCTCGATGCTGTCCCTCGAGGCTTTCCCACGAGGCTTTCCCACAGGGCTGTGCCACGTGCCACCTTGGTGTGAGTCGATCCTCGGCGTGAAAGACGAGCCGTTGAAGGGAAAAGAGGTTCCTCTGGAATGGACTGAGACATCTGGGGGACTCTTGGAATGGTGGCACGACCCTGGAGTTCCTCTCGCCGTTCCTGTTGAGAGGGCCTCCTCTTGAGATGCGACGGGAAGGCCGGGAACTCTTTCCCGACGAAGCAGGGAAAGGATCCCTCATCTCGAGCTACGAGGCGGAAACGGGGCTCCTCTGGATGTGGGCGGGACCCTCGTGATTCCTCTCGAGTGGAGACGGCTAGGTCGGGGAACTTCTTGATTTGCACCAAGGGTGTGAAGGACCCTTTCGAAGTTCCAGAGGTGAGGTGTGATCAGCCTCGAGACGCCTCAGCGGAAATGGGCCTCATCTCGCCTGGAGGGGAGAACCTCCTGGATTTTCTCGAGTTGCGGCAGGTCTTCTCGAGTTACGACGGGGACCTCAGGGACCCGCTCTGGTGGCCTCAGGAAAGGCCAGTCCCCATGCGAGTTGCTAGGGGACCTCTCGGGATTCCTCTCCCGTCCATGCCGGGGCCTCAGTCCTTGTGTGGAGTCGGGGCCGGAACCTGAGGATTCCTCTCCAGTGTTGCCATGGATCTTGGGGTGCTTCTGAGTCTCCCCAGGGGAGTCAGGCCTCGTCTCGAGTGGGGGCATGCACGTGCGCTTTCCTCCCGAGCTTCAGCAGTAGTGTCACGCTTCCTGTCCCGTGGATCAAGGGATCTGTGGCTTTCCCTCGAGGCTGTCCCTCGAGGCTTTCCCACGAGGCTTTCCCACAGGGCTGTGCCACGTGCCACCTTGGTGTGAGTCGATCCTCGGCGTGAAAGACGAGCCGGTGAAGGGAAAAGACGTTCCTCTGGAATGGACTGAGACATCTGGGGGACTCTTGGAATGGTGGCACGACCCTGGAGTTCCTCTCGCCGTTCCTGTTGAGAGGGCCTCTTCTTGAGATGCGACGGGAAGGCCGGGAACTCTTTCCCGACGAAGCAGGAAAAGGATCCCTCATCTCGAGCTACGAGGCGGAAACGGGGCTCCTCTGGATGTGGGCGGGACCCTCGTGATTCCTCTCGAGTGGAGACGGCTAGGTCGGGGAACTTCTTGATTTGCACCAAGGGTGTGAAGGAGCCTTTCGAAGTTCCAGAGGTGAGGTGTGATCAGCCTCGAGACGCCCCAGCGGAAATGGGCCTCATCTCGCCTGGAGGGGAGAACCTCCTGGATTTTCTCGAGTTGCGGCAGGTCTTCTCGAGTTACGACGGGGACCTCAGGGACCCGCTCTGGTGGCCTCAGGAAAGGCCAGTCCCCATGCGAGTTGCTAGGGGACCTCTCGGGATTCCTCTCCCGTCCATGCCGGGGCCTCAGTCCTTGTGTGGAGTCGGGGCCGGAACCTGAGGATTCCTCTCCAGTGTTGCCATGGATCTTGGGGTGCTTCTGAGTCTCCCCAGGGGAGTCAGGCCTCGTTTCGAGTGGGGGCATGCACGTGCGCTTTCCTCCCGAGCTGCAGCAGTAGTGTCACGCTTCCTGTCACGTGGATCAAGGGATCTGTGGCTTTCCCTCGAGGCTGTCCCTCGAGGCTTTCCCACGAGGCTTTCCCACAGGGCTGTGCCACGTGCCACCTTGGTGTGAGTCGATCCTCGGCGTGAAAGACGAGCCGGTGAAGGGAAAAGAGGTTCCTCTGGAATGGACTGAGACATCAGGGGGACTCTTGGAATGGTGGCACGACCCTGGAGTTCCTCTCGCCGTTCCTGTAGAGAGGGCCTCCTCTTGAGATGCGACGGGAACGCCGGGAACTCTTTCCCGACGAAGCAGGGAAAGGATCCCTCATCTCGAGCTACGAGGCGGAAACGGGGCTCCTCTGGATGTGGGCGGGACCCTCGTGATTCCTCTCGAGTGGAGACGGGTATGTCGGGGAACTTCTTGATTTGCACCAAGGGTGTGAAGGACCCTTTCGAAGTTCCAGAGGTGAGGTGTGATCAGCCTCGAGACGTCTCAGCGGAAATGGGCCTCATCTCGCCTGGAGGGGAGAACCTCCTGGATTTTCTCGAGTTGCGGCAGGTCTTCTCGAGTTACGACGGGGACCTCAGGGACCCGCTCTGGTGGCCTCAGGAAAGGCCAGTCCCCATGCGAGTTGCTAGGGGACCTCTCGGGATTCCTCTCCCGTCCATGCCGGGGCCTCAGTCCTTGTGTGGAGTCGGGGCCGGAACCTGAGGATTCCTCTCCAGTGTTGCCATGGATCTTGGGGTGCTTCTGAGTCTCCCCAGGGGAGTCAGGCCTCGTCTCGAGTGGGGGCATGCACGTGTGCTTTCCTCCCGAGCTGCAGCAGTAGTGTCACGCTTCCTGTCACGTGGATCAAGGGATCTGTGGATTTCCCTCTAGGCTGTCCCTCGAGGCTTTTCCACGAGGCTTTCCCACAGGGCTGTGCCACGTACCACCTTGGTGTGAGTCGATCCTCGGCGTGAAAGACGAGCCGGTGAAGGGAAAAGAGGTTCCTCTGGAATGGACTGAGACATCTGGGGGACTCTTGGAATGGTGGCACGACCCTGGAGTTCCTCTCGCCGTTCCTGTTGAGAGGGCCTCCTCTTGAGATGCGACGGGAACGCCGGGAACTCTTTCCCGACGAAGCAGGGAAAGGATCCCTCATCTCGAGCTACGAGGCGGAAACGGGGCTCCTCTGGATGTGGGCGGGACTCTCGTGATTCCTCTCGAGTGGAGACGGCTAGGTCGGGGAACTTCTTGATTTGCACCAAGGGTGTGAAGGACCCTTTCGAAGTTCCAGAGGTGAGGTGTGATCAGCCTCGAGACGCCTCAGCGGAAATGGGCCTCATCTCGCCTGGAGGGGAGAACCTCCTGGATTTTCTCGAGTTGCGGCAGGTCTTCTCGAGTTACGACGGGGACCTCAGGGACCCGCTCTGGTGGCCTCAGGAAAGGCCAGTCCCCATGCGAGTTGCTAGCAGACCTCTCGGGATTCCTCTCCCGTCCATGCCGGGGCCTCAGTCCTTGTGTGGAGTCGGGGCCGGAACCTGAGGATTCCTCTCCAGTGTTGCCATGGATCTTGGGGTGCTTCTGAGTCTCCCCAGGGGAGTCAGGCCTCGTCTCGAGTGGGGTCATGCACGTGCGCTTTCCTCCCGAGCTGCAGCAGTAGTGTCACGCTTCCTGTCACGTGGGTCAAGGGATCTGTGGCTTTCCCACGAGGCTGTCCCTCGAGGCTTTCCCACGAGGCTTTCCCACAGGGCTGTGCCACGTGGCACCTTGGTGTGAGTCGATCCTCGGCGTGAAAGACGAGCCGGTGAAGGGAAAAGAGGTTCCTCTGGAATGGACTGAGACATCAGGGGGACTCTTGGAATGGTGGCACGACCCTGGAGTTCCTCTCGCCGTTCCTGTAGAGAGGGCCTCCTCTTGAGATGCGACGGGAACGCCGGGAACTCTTTCCCGACGAAGCAGGGAAAGGATCCCTCATCTCGAGCTACGAGGCGGAAACGGGGCTCCTCTGGATGTGGGCGGGACCCTCGTGATTCCTCTCGAGTGGAGACGGGTATGTCGGGGAACTTCTTGATTTGCACCAAGGGTGTGAAGGACCCTTTCGAAGTTCCAGAGGTGAGGTGTGATCAGCCTCCAGACGTCTCAGCGGAAATGGGCCTCATCTCGCCTGGAGGGGAGAACCTCCTGGATTTTCTCGAGTTGCGGCAGGTCTTCTCGAGTTACGACGGGGACCTCAGGGACCCGCTCTGGTGGCCTCAGGAAAGGCCAGTCCCCATGCGAGTTGCTAGGGGACCTCTCGGGATTCCTCTCCCGTCCATGCCGGGGCCTCAGTCCTTGTGTGGAGTCGGGGCCGGAACCTGAGGATTCCTCTCCAGTGTTGCCATGGATCTTGGGGTGCTTCTGAGTCTCCCCAGGGGAGTCAGGCCTCGTCTCGAGTGGGGGCATGCACGTGCGCTTTCCTCCCGAGCTGCAGCAGTAGTGTCACGCTTCCTGTCACGTGGATCAAGGGATCTGTGGCTTTCCCTCGAGGCTGTCCCTCGAGGCTTTTCCACGAGGCTTTCCCACAGGGCTGTGCCACGTACCACCTTGGTGTGAGTCGATCCTCGGCGTGAAAGACGAGCCGGTGAAGGGAAAAGAGGTTCCTCTGGAATGGACTGAGACATCTGGGGGACTCTTGGAATGGTGGCACGACCCTGGAGTTCCTCTCGCCGTTCCTGTTGAGAGGGCCTCCTCTTGAGATGCGACGGGAACGCCGGGAACTCTTTCCCGACGAAGCAGGGAAAGGATCCCTCATCTCGAGCTACAAGGCGGAAACGGGGCTCCTCTGGATGTGGGCGGGACTCTCGTGATTCCTCTCGAGTGGAGACGGCTAGGTCGGGGAACTTCTTGATTTGCACCAAGGGTGTGAAGGACCCTTTCGAAGTTCCAGAGGTGAGGTGTGATCAGCCTCGAGACGCCTCAGCGGAAATGGGCCTCATCTCGCCTGGAGGGGAGAACCTCCTGGATTTTCTCGAGTTGCGGCAGGTCTTCTCGAGTTACGACGGGGACCTCAGGGACCCGCTCTGGTGGCCTCAGGAAAGGCCAGTCCCCATGCGAGTTGCTAGCAGACCTCTCGGGATTCCTCTCCCGTCCATGCCGGGGCCTCAGTCCTTGTGTGGAGTCGGGGCCGGAACCTGAGGATTCCTCTCCAGTGTTGCCATGGATCTTGGGGTGATTCTGAGTCTCCCCAGGGGAGTCAGGCCTCGTCTCGAGTGGGGGCATGCACGTGCGCTTTCCTCCCGAGCTGCAGCAGTAGTGTCACGCTTCCTGTCACGTGGATCAAGGGATCTGTGGCTTTCCTTCGAGGCTGTCCCTCGAGGCTTTCCCATGAGGCTTTCCCACAGGGCTGTGCCACGTGCCACCTTGGTGTGAGTCGATCCTCGGCGTGAAAGACGAGCCGCTGAAGGGAAAAGAGGTTCCTCTGGAATGGACTGAGACATCTGGGGGACTCTTGGAATGTTGCACGACCCTGGAGTTCCTCTCGCCGTTCCTGTTGAGAGGGCCTCCTCTTGAGATGCGACGGGAACGCCGGGAACTCTTTCCCGACGAAGCAGGGAAAGGATCCCTCATCTCGAGCTACGAGGCGGAAACGGGGCTCCTCTGGATGTGGGCGGGACTCTCGTGATTCCTCTCGAGTGGAGACGGCTAGGTCGGGGAACTTCTTGATTTGCACCAAGGGTGTGAAGGACCCTTTCGAAGTTCCAGAGGTGAGGTGTGATCAGCCTCGAGACGCCTCAGCGGAAATGGGCCTCATCTCGCCTGGAGGGGAGAACCTCCTGGATTTTCTCGAGTTGCGGCAGGTCTTCTCGAGTTACGACGGGGACCTCAGGGACCCGCTCTGGTGGCCTCAGGAAAGGCCAGTCCCCATGCGAGTTGCTAGGGGACCTCTCGGGATTCCTCTCCCCTCCATGCCGGGGCCTCAGTCCTTGTTTGGAGTCGGGGCCGGAACCTGAGGATTCCTCTCCAGTGTTGCCATGGATCTTGGGGTGCTTCTGAGTCTCCCCAGGGGAGCCAGGCCTCGTCTCGAGTGGGGGCATGCACGTGCGCTTTCCTCCCGAGCTGCAGCAGTAGTGTCACGCTTCCTGTCCCGTGGATCAAGGGTTCTGTGGCTTTCCCTCGAGGCTGTCCCTCGTTTCTTTCCCACGAGGCTTTCCCACAGGGCTGTGCCACGTGCCACCTTGGTGTGAGTCGATTCTCGGCGTGAAAGACGAGCCGGTGAAGGGAAAAGAGGTTCCTCTGGAATGGACTGAGACATCTGGGGGACTCTTGGAATGGTGGAACGACCCTGGAGTTCCTCTCGCCGTTCCTGTTGAGAGGGCCTCCTCTTGAGATGCGACGGGAACGCCGGGAACTCTTTCCCGACGAAGCAGGAAAAGGATCCCTCATCTCGAGCTACGAGGCAGAAACGGGGCTCCTCTGGATGTGGGCGGGACCCTCGTGATTCCTCTCGAGTGGAGACGGCTAGGTCGGGGAACTTCTTGATTTGCACCAAGGGTGTGAAGGACCCTTTCGAAGTTCCAGAGGTGAGGTGTGATCAGCCTCGAGACGCCTCAGCGGAAATGGGCCTCATCTCGCCTGGAGGGGAGAACCTCCTGGATTTTCTCGAGTTGCGGCAGGTCTTCTCGAGTTACGACGGGGACCTCAGGGACCCGCTCTGGTGGCCTCAGGAAAGGCCAGTCCCCATGCGAGTTGCTAGGGGACCTCTCGGGATTCCTCTCCCGTCCATGCCGGGGCCTCAGTCCTTGTGTGGAGTCGGGGCCGGAACCTGAGGATTCCTCTCCAGTGTTGCCATGGATCTTGGGGTGCTTCTGAGTCTCCCCAGGGGAGTCAGGCCTCGTCTCGAGTGGGGGCATGCACGTGCGCTTTCCTCCCGAGCTGCAGCAGTAGTGTCACGCTTCCTGTCACGTGGATCAAGGGATCTGTGGCTTTCCGTCGAGGCTGTCCCTCGAGGCTTTCCCACGAGGCTTTCCCACAGGGCTGTGCCACGTGCCACCTTGGTGTGAGTCGATCCTCGGCGTGAAAGACGAGCCGGTGAAGGGAAAAGAGGTTCCTCTGGAATGGACTGAGACATCTGGGGGACTCTTGGAATGGTGGCACGACCCTGGAGTTCCTCTCGCCGTTCCTGTTGAGAGGGCCTCCTCTTGAGATGCGACGGGAAGGCCGGGAACTCTTTCCCGACGAAGCAGGGAAAGGATCCCTCATCTCGAGCTACGAAGCAGAAACGGGGCTCCTCTGGATGTGGGCGGGACCCTCGTGATTCCTCTCGAGTGGAGACGGCTAGGTCGGGGAACTTCTTGATTTGCACCAAGGGTGTGAAGGACCCTTTCGAAGTTCCAGAGGTGAGGTGTGATCAGCCTCGAGACGCCTCAGCGGAAATGTGCCTCATCTCGCATGGAGGGGAGATCCTCCTGGATTTTCTCGAGTTGCGGCAGGTCTTCTCGAGTTACGACGGGGACCTCAGGGACCCGCTCTGGTGGCCTCAGGAAAGGCCAGTCCCCATGCGAGTTGCTAGGGGACCTCTCGGGATTCCTCTCCCGTCCATGCCGGGGACTCAGTCCTTGTGTGGAGTCGGAGCCGGAACCTGAGGATTCCTCTCCAGTGTTGCCATGGATCTTGGGGTGCTTCTGTGTCTCCCCAGGGGAGTCAGGCCTCGTCTCGAGTGGGGGCATGCACGTGCGCTTTCCTCCCGAGCTGCAGCAGTAGTGTCACGCTTCCTGTCACGTGGATCAAGGGATCTGTGGCTTTCCCTCGAGGCTGTCCCTCGAGGCTTTCCCACGAGGCTTTCCCACAGGGCTGTGCCACGTGCCACCTTGGTGTGAGTCGATCCTCGGCGTGAAAGACGAGCCGGTGAAGGGAAAAGAGGTTCCTCTGGAATGGACTGAGACATCTGGGGGACTCTTGGAATGGTGGCACGACCCTGGAGTTCCTCTCGCCGTTCCTGTTGAGAGGGCCTCTTCTTGAGATGCGACGGGAAGGCCGGGAACTCTTTCCCGACGAAGCAGGAAAAGGATCCCTCATCTCGAGCTACGAGGCGGAAACGGGGCTCCTCTGGATGTGGGCGGGACCCTCGTGATTCCTCTCGAGTGGAGACGGCTATGTCGGGGAACTTCTTGATTTGCACCAAGGGTGTGAAGGAGCCTTTCGAAGTTCCAGAGGTGAGGTGTGATCAGCCTCGAGACGCCCCAGCGGAAATGGGCCTCATCTCGCCTGGAGGGGAGAACCTCCTGGATTTTCTCGAGTTGCGGCAGGTCTTCTCGAGTTACGACGGGGACCTCAGGGACCCGCTCTGGTGGCCTCAGGAAAGGCCAGTCCCCATGCGAGTTGCTAGGGGACCTCTCGGGATTCCTCTCCCGTCCATGCCGGGGCCTCAGTCCTTGTGTGGAGTCGGGGCCGGAACCTGAGGATTCCTCTCCAGTGTTGCCATGGATCTTGGGGTGCTTCTGAGTCTCCCCAGGGGAGTCAGGCCTCGTTTCGAGTGGGGGCATGCACGTGCGCTTTCCTCCCGAGCTGCAGCAGTAGTGTCACGCTTCCTGTCACGTGGATCAAGGGATCTGTGGCTTTCCCTCGAGGCTGTCCCTCGAGGCTTTCCCACGAGGCTTTCCCACAGGGCTGTGCCACGTGCCACCTTGGTGTGAGTCGATCCTCGGCGTGAAAGACGAGCCGGTGAAGGGAAAAGAGGTTCCTCTGGAATGGACTGAGACATCAGGGGGACTCTTGGAATGGTGGCACGACCCTGGAGTTCCTCTCGCCGTTCCTGTAGAGAGGGCCTCCTCTTGAGATGCGACGGGAACGCCGGGAACTCTTTCCCGACGAAGCAGGGAAAGGATCCCTCATCTCGAGCTACGAGGCGGAAACGGGGCTCCTCTGGATGTGGGCGGGACCCTCGTGATTCCTCTCGAGTGGAGACGGGTATGTCGGGGAACTTCTTGATTTGCACCAAGGGTGTGAAGGACCCTTTCGAAGTTCCAGAGGTGAGGTGTGATCAGCCTCGAGACGTCTCAGCGGAAATGGGCCTCATCTCGCCTGGAGGGGAGAACCTCCTGGATTTTCTCGAGTTGCGGCAGGTCTTCTCGAGTTACGACGGGGACCTCAGGGACCCGCTCTGGTGGCCTCAGGAAAGGCCAGTCCCCATGCGAGTTGCTAGGGGACCTCTCGGGATTCCTCTCCCGTCCATGCCGGGGCCTCAGTCCTTGTGTGGAGTCGGGGCCGGAACCTGAGGATTCCTCTCCAGTGTTGCCATGGATCTTGGGGTGCTTCTGAGTCTCCCCAGGGGAGTCAGGCCTCGTCTCGAGTGGGGGCATGCACGTGCGCTTTCCTCCCGAGCTGCAGCAGTAGTGTCACGCTTCCTGTCACGTGGATCAAGGGATCTGTGGGTTTCCCTCTAGGCTGTCCCTCGAGGCTTTTCCACGAGGCTTTCCCACAGGGCTGTGCCACGTACCACCTTGGTGTGAGTCGATCCTCGGCGTGAAAGACGAGCCGGTGAAGGGAAAAGAGGTTCCTCTGGAATGGACTGAGACATCTGGGGGACTCTTGGAATGGTGGCACGACCCTGGAGTTCCTCTCGCCGTTCCTGTTGAGAGGGCCTCCTCTTGAGATGCGACGGGAACGCCGGGAACTCTTTCCCGACGAAGCAGGGAAAGGATCCCTCATCTCGAGCTACGAGGCGGAAACGGGGCCCCTCTGGATGTGGGCGGGACTCTCGTGATTCCTCTCGAGTGGAGACGGCTAGGTCGGGGAACTTCTTGATTTGCACCAAGGGTGTGAAGGACCCTTTCGAAGTTCCAGAGGTGAGGTGTGATCAGCCTCGAGACGCCTCAGCGGAAATGGGCCTCATCTCGCCTGGAGGGGAGAACCTCCTGGATTTTCTCGAGTTGCGGCAGGTCTTCTCGAGTTACGACGGGGACCTCAGGGACCCGCTCTGGTGGCCTCAGGAAAGGCCAGTCCCCATGCGAGTTGCTAGCAGACCTCTCGGGATTCCTCTCCCGTCCATGCCGGGGCCTCAGTCCTTGTGTGGAGTCGGGGCCGGAACCTGAGGATTCCTCTCCAGTGTTGCCATGGATCTTGGGGTGCTTCTGAGTCTCCCCAGGGGAGTCAGGCCTCGTCTCGAGTGGGGTCATGCACGTGCGCTTTCCTCCCGAGCTGCAGCAGTAGTGTCACGCTTCCTGTCCCGTGGATCAAGGGATCTGTGGCTTTCCCTCGAGGCTGTCCCTCGTTTCTTTCCCACGAGGCTTTCCCACAGGGCTGTGCCACGTGCCACCTTGGTGTGAGTCGATTCTCGGCGTGAAAGACGAGCCGGTGAAGGGAAAAGAGGTTCCTCTGGAATGGACTGAGACATCTGGGGGACTCTTGGAATGGTGGAACGACCCTGGAGTTCCTCTCGCCGTTCCTGTTGAGAGGGCCTCCTCTTGAGATGCGACGGGAACGCCGGGAACTCTTTCCCGACGAAGCAGGAAAAGGATCCCTCATCTCGAGCTACGAGGCAGAAACGGGGCTCCTCTGGATGTGGGCGGGACCCTCGTGATTCCTCTCGAGTGGAGACGGCTAGGTCGGGGAACTTCTTGATTTGCACCAAGGGTGTGAAGGACCCTTTCGAAGTTCCAGAGGTGAGGTGTGATCAGCCTCGAGACGCCTCAGCGGAAATGGGCCTCATCTCGCCTGGAGGGGAGAACCTCCTGGATTTTCTCGAGTTGCGGCAGGTCTTCTCGAGTTACGACGGGGACCTCAGGGACCCGCTCTGGTGGCCTCAGGAAAGGCCAGTCCCCATGCGAGTTGCTAGGGGACCTCTCGGGATTCCTCTCCCGTCCATGCCGGGGCCTCAGTCCTTGTGTGGAGTCGGGGCCGGAACCTGAGGATTCCTCTCCAGTGTTGCCATGGATCTTGGGGTGCTTCTGAGTCTCCCCAGGGGAGTCAGGCCTCGTCTCGAGTGGGGGCATGCACGTGCGCTTTCCTCCCGAGCTGCAGCAGTAGTGTCACGCTTCCTGTCACGTGGATCAAGGGATCTGTGGCTTTCCGTCGAGGCTGTCCCTCGAGGCTTTCCCACGAGGCTTTCCCACAGGGCTGTGCCACGTGCCACCTTGGTGTGAGTCGATCCTCGGCGTGAAAGACGAGCCGGTGAAGGGAAAAGAGGTTCCTCTGGAATGGACTGAGACATCTGGGGGACTCTTGGAATGGTGGCACGACCCTGGAGTTCCTCTCGCCGTTCCTGTTGAGAGGGCCTCCTCTTGAGATGCGACGGGAAGGCCGGGAACTCTTTCCCGACGAAGCAGGGAAAGGATCCCTCATCTCGAGCTACGAAGCAGAAACGGGGCTCCTCTGGATGTGGGCGGGACCCTCGTGATTCCTCTCGAGTGGAGACGGCTAGGTCGGGGAACTTCTTGATTTGCACCAAGGGTGTGAAGGACCCTTTCGAAGTTCCAGAGGTGAGGTGTGATCAGCCTCGAGACGCCTCAGCGGAAATGTGCCTCATCTCGCATGGAGGGGAGATCCTCCTGGATTTTCTCGAGTTGCGGCAGGTCTTCTCGAGTTACGACGGGGACCTCAGGGACCCGCTCTGGTGGCCTCAGGAAAGGCCAGTCCCCATGCGAGTTGCTAGGGGACCTCTCGGGATTCCTCTCCCGTCCATGCCGGGGACTCAGTCCTTGTGTGGAGTCGGAGCCGGAACCTGAGGATTCCTCTCCAGTGTTGCCATGGATCTTGGGGTGCTTCTGTGTCTCCCCAGGGGAGTCAGGCCTCGTCTCGAGTGGGGGCATGCACGTGCGCTTTCCTCCCGAGCTGCAGCAGTAGTGTCACGCTTCCTGTCACGTGGATCAAGGGATCTGTGGCTTTCCCTCGAGGCTGTCCCTCGAGGCTTTCCCACGAGGCTTTCCCACAGGGCTGTGCCACGTGCCACCTTGGTGTGAGTCGATCCTCGGCGTGAAAGACGAGCCGGTGAAGGGAAAAGAGGTTCCTCTGGAATGGACTGAGACATCTGGGGGACTCTTGGAATGGTGGCACGACCCTGGAGTTCCTCTCGCCGTTCCTGTTGAGAGGGCCTCTTCTTGAGATGCGACGGGAAGGCCGGGAACTCTTTCCCGACGAAGCAGGAAAAGGATCCCTCATCTCGAGCTACGAGGCGGAAACGGGGCTCCTCTGGATGTGGGCGGGACCCTCGTGATTCCTCTCGAGTGGAGACGGCTATGTCGGGGAACTTCTTGATTTGCACCAAGGGTGTGAAGGAGCCTTTCGAAGTTCCAGAGGTGAGGTGTGATCAGCCTCGAGACGCCCCAGCGGAAATGGGCCTCATCTCGCCTGGAGGGGAGAACCTCCTGGATTTTCTCGAGTTGCGGCAGGTCTTCTCGAGTTACGACGGGGACCTCAGGGACCCGCTCTGGTGGCCTCAGGAAAGGCCAGTCCCCATGCGAGTTGCTAGGGGACCTCTCGGGATTCCTCTCCCGTCCATGCCGGGGCCTCAGTCCTTGTGTGGAGTCGGGGCCGGAACCTGAGGATTCCTCTCCAGTGTTGCCATGGATCTTGGGGTGCTTCTGAGTCTCCCCAGGGGAGTCAGGCCTCGTTTCGAGTGGGGGCATGCACGTGCGCTTTCCTCCCGAGCTGCAGCAGTAGTGTCACGCTTCCTGTCACGTGGATCAAGGGATCTGTGGCTTTCCCTCGAGGCTGTCCCTCGAGGCTTTCCCACGAGGCTTTCCCACAGGGCTGTGCCACGTGCCACCTTGGTGTGAGTCGATCCTCGGCGTGAAAGACGAGCCGGTGAAGGGAAAAGAGGTTCCTCTGGAATGGACTGAGACATCAGGGGGACTCTTGGAATGGTGGCACGACCCTGGAGTTCCTCTCGCCGTTCCTGTAGAGAGGGCCTCCTCTTGAGATGCGACGGGAACGCCGGGAACTCTTTCCCGACGAAGCAGGGAAAGGATCCCTCATCTCGAGCTACGAGGCGGAAACGGGGCTCCTCTGGATGTGGGCGGGACCCTCGTGATTCCTCTCGAGTGGAGACGGGTATGTCGGGGAACTTCTTGATTTGCACCAAGGGTGTGAAGGACCCTTTCGAAGTTCCAGAGGTGAGGTGTGATCAGCCTCGAGACGTCTCAGCGGAAATGGGCCTCATCTCGCCTGGAGGGGAGAACCTCCTGGATTTTCTCGAGTTGCGGCAGGTCTTCTCGAGTTACGACGGGGACCTCAGGGACCCGCTCTGGTGGCCTCAGGAAAGGCCAGTCCCCATGCGAGTTGCTAGGGGACCTCTCGGGATTCCTCTCCCGTCCATGCCGGGGCCTCAGTCCTTGTGTGGAGTCGGGGCCGGAACCTGAGGATTCCTCTCCAGTGTTGCCATGGATCTTGGGGTGCTTCTGAGTCTCCCCAGGGGAGTCAGGCCTCGTCTCGAGTGGGGGCATGCACGTGCGCTTTCCTCCCGAGCTGCAGCAGTAGTGTCACGCTTCCTGTCACGTGGATCAAGGGATCTGTGGGTTTCCCTCTAGGCTGTCCCTCGAGGCTTTTCCACGAGGCTTTCCCACAGGGCTGTGCCACGTACCACCTTGGTGTGAGTCGATCCTCGGCGTGAAAGACGAGCCGGTGAAGGGAAAAGAGGTTCCTCTGGAATGGACTGAGACATCTGGGGGACTCTTGGAATGGTGGCACGACCCTGGAGTTCCTCTCGCCGTTCCTGTTGAGAGGGCCTCCTCTTGAGATGCGACGGGAACGCCGGGAACTCTTTCCGACGAAGCAGGGAAAGGATCCCTCATCTCGAGCTACGAGGCGGAAACGGGGCCCCTCTGGATGTGGGCGGGACTCTCGTGATTCCTCTCGAGTGGAGACGGCTAGGTCGGGGAACTTCTTGATTTGCACCAAGGGTGTGAAGGACCCTTTCGAAGTTCCAGAGGTGAGGTGTGATCAGCCTCGAGACGCCTCAGCGGAAATGGGCCTCATCTCGCCTGGAGGGGAGAACCTCCTGGATTTTCTCGAGTTGCGGCAGGTCTTCTCGAGTTACGACGGGGACCTCAGGGACCCGCTCTGGTGGCCTCAGGAAAGGCCAGTCCCCATGCGAGTTGCTAGCAGACCTCTCGGGATTCCTCTCCCGTCCATGCCGGGGCCTCAGTCCTTGTGTGGAGTCGGGGCCGGAACCTGAGGATTCCTCTCCAGTGTTGCCATGGATCTTGGGGTGCTTCTGAGTCTCCCCAGGGGAGTCAGGCCTCGTCTCGAGTGGGGTCATGCACGTGCGCTTTCCTCCCGAGCTGCAGCAGTAGTGTCACGCTTCCTGTCACGTGGATCAAGGGATCTGTGGCTTTCCCTCGAGGCTGTCCCTTGAGGCTTTCCCACGAGGCTTTCCCACAGGGCTGTGCCACGTGGCACCTTGGTGTGAGTCGATCCTCGGCGTGAAAGACGAGCCGGTGAAGGGAAAAGAGGTTCCTCTGGAATGGACTGAGACATCAGGGGGACTCTTGGAATGGTGGCACGACCCTGGAGTTCCTCTCGCCGTTCCTGTAGAGAGGGCCTCCTCTTGAGATGCGACGGGAACGCCGGGAACTCTTTCCCGACGAAGCAGGGAAAGGATCCCTCATCTCGAGCTACGAGGCGGAAACGGGGCTCCTCTGGATGTGGGCGGGACCCTCGTGATTCCTCTCGAGTGGAGACGGGTATGTCGGGGAACTTCTTGATTTGCACCAAGGGTGTGAAGGACCCTTTCGAAGTTCCAGAGGTGAGGTGTGATCAGCCTCCAGACGTCTCAGCGGAAATGGGCCTCATCTCGCCTGGAGGGGAGAACCTCCTGGATTTTCTCGAGTTGCGGCAGGTCTTCTCGAGTTACGACGGGGACCTCAGGGACCCGCTCTGGTGGCCTCAGGAAAGGCCAGTCCCCATGCGAGTTGCTAGGGGACCTCTCGGGATTCCTCTCCCGTCCATGCCGGGGCCTCAGTCCTTGTGTGGAGTCGGGGCCGGAACCTGAGGATTCCTCTCCAGTGTTGCCATGGATCTTGGGGTGCTTCTGAGTCTCCCCAGGGGAGTCAGGCCTCGTCTCGAGTGGGGGCATGCACGTGCGCTTTCCTCCCGAGCTGCAGCAGTAGTGTCACGCTTCCTGTCACGTGGATCAAGGGATCTGTGGCTTTCCCTCGAGGCTGTCCCTCGAGGCTTTTCCACGAGGCTTTCCCACAGGGCTGTGCCACGTACCACCTTGGTGTGAGTCGATCCTCGGCGTGAAAGACGAGCCGGTGAAGGGAAAAGAGGTTCCTCTGGAATGGACTGAGACATCTGGGGGACTCTTGGAATGGTGGCACGACCCTGGAGTTCCTCTCGCCGTTCCTGTTGAGAGGGCCTCCTCTTGAGATGCGACGGGAACGCCGGGAACTCTTTCCCGACGAAGCAGGGAAAGGATCCCTCATCTCGAGCTACAAGGCGGAAACGGGGCTCCTCTGGATGTGGGCGGGACTCTCGTGATTCCTCTCGAGTGGAGACGGCTAGGTCGGGGAACTTCTTGATTTGCACCAAGGGTGTGAAGGACCCTTTCGAAGTTCCAGAGGTGAGGTGTGATCAGCCTCGAGACGCCTCAGCGGAAATGGGCCTCATCTCGCCTGGAGGGGAGAACCTCCTGGATTTTCTCGAGTTGCGGCAGGTCTTCTCGAGTTACGACGGGGACCTCAGGGACCCGCTCTGCTGGCCTCAGGAAAGGCCAGTCCCCATGCGAGTTGCTAGCAGACCTCTCGGGATTCCTCTCCCGTCCATGCCGGGGCCTCAGTCCTTGTGTGGAGTCGGGGCCGGAACCTGAGGATTCCTCTCCAGTGTTGCCATGGATCTTGGGGTGATTCTGAGTCTCCCCAGGGGAGTCAGGCCTCGTCTCGAGTGGGGGCATGCACGTGCGCTTTCCTCCCGAGCTGCAGCAGTAGTGTCACGCTTCCTGTCACGTGGATCAAGGGATCTGTGGCTTTCCTTCGAGGCTGTCCCTCGAGGCTTTCCCATGAGGCTTTCCCACAGGGCTGTGCCACGTGCCACCTTGGTGTGAGTCGATCCTCGTCGTGAAAGACGAGCCGCTGAAGGGAAAAGAGGTTCCTCTGGAATGGACTGAGACATCTGGGGGACTCTTGGAATGTTGCACGACCCTGGAGTTCCTCTCGCCGTTCCTGTTGAGAGGGCCTCCTCTTGAGATGCGACGGGAACGCCGGGAACTCTTTCCCGACGAAGCAGGGAAAGGATCCCTCATCTCGAGCTACGAGGCGGAAACGGGGCTCCTCTGGATGTGGGCGGGACTCTCGTGATTCCTCTCGAGTGGAGACGGCTAGGTCGGGGAACTTCTTGATTTGCACCAAGGGTGTGAAGGACCCTTTCGAAGTTCCAGAGGGGAGGTGTGATCAGCCTCGAGACGCCTCAGCGGAAATGGGCCTCATCTCGCCTGGAGGGGAGAACCTCCTGGATTTTCTCGAGTTGCGGCAGGTCTTCTCGAGTTACGACGGGGACCTCAGGGACCCGCTCTGGTGGCCTCAGGAAAGGCCAGTCCCCATGCGAGTTGCTAGGGGACCTCTCGGGATTCCTCTCCCCTCCATGCCGGGGCCTCAGTCCTTGTTTGGAGTCGGGGCCGGAACCTGAGGATTCCTCTCCAGTGTTGCCATGGATCTTGGGGTGCTTCTGAGTCTCCCCAGGGGAGCCAGGCCTCGTCTCGAGTGGGGGCATGCACGTGCGCTTTCCTCCCGAGCTGCAGCAGTAGTGTCACGCTTCCTGTCCCGTGGATCAAGGGATCTGTGGCTTTCCCTCGAGGCTGTCCCTCGTTTCTTTCCCACGAGGCTTTCCCACATGGCTGTGCCACGTGCCACCTTGGTGTGAGTCGATTCTCGGCGTGAAAGACGAGCCGGTGAAGGGAAAAGAGGTTCCTCTGGAATGGACTGAGACATCTGGGGGACTCTTGGAATGGTGGAACGACCCTGGAGTTCCTCTCGCCGTTCCTGTTGAGAGGGCCTCCTCTTGAGATGCGACGGGAACGCCGGGAACTCTTTCCCGACGAAGCAGGAAAAGGATCCCTCATCTCGAGCTACGAGGCAGAAACGGGGCTCCTCTGGATGTGGGCGGGACCCTCGTGATTCCTCTCGAGTGGAGACGGCTAGGTCGGGGAACTTCTTGATTTGCACCAAGGGTGTGAAGGACCCTTTCGAAGTTCCAGAGGTGAGGTGTGATCAGCCTCGAGACGCCTCAGCGGAAATGGGCCTCATCTCGCCTGGAGGGGAGAACCTCCTGGATTTTCTCGAGTTGCGGCAGGTCTTCTCGAGTTACGACGGGGACCTCAGGGACCCGCTCTGGTGGCCTCAGGAAAGGCCAGTCCCCATGCGAGTTGCTAGGGGACCTCTCGGGATTCCTCTCCCGTCCATGCCGGGGCCTCAGTCCTTGTGTGGAGTCGGGGCCGGAACCTGAGGATTCCTCTCCAGTGTTGCCATGGATCTTGGGGTGCTTCTGAGTCTCCCCAGGGGAGTCAGGCCTCGTCTCGAGTGGGGGCATGCACGTGCGCTTTCCTCCCGAGCTGCAGCAGTAGTGTCACGCTTCCTGTCACGTGGATCAAGGGATCTGTGGCTTTCCCTCGAGGCTGTCCCTCGAGGCTTTCCCACGAGGCTTTCCCACAGGGCTGTGCCACGTGCCACCTTGGTGTGAGTCGATCCTCGGCGTGAAAGACGAGCCGGTGAAGGGAAAAGAGGTTCCTCTGGAATGGACTGAGACATCTGGGGGACTCTTGGAATGGTGGCAAGACCCTGGAGTTCCTCTCGCCGTTCCTGTTGAGAGGGCCTCCTCTTGAGATGCGACGGGAAGGCCGGGAACTCTTTCCCGACGAAGCAGGGAAAGGATCCCTCATCTCGAGCTACGAGGCGGAAACGGGGCAACTCTGATGTGGGCGGGACCCTCGTGATTCCTCTCGAGTGGAGACGGGCATGTCGGGGAACTTCTTGATTTGCACCAAGGGTGTGAAGGAGCCTTTCGAAGTTCCAGAGGTGAGGTGTGATCAGCCTCGAGACGCCTCAGCAGAAATGGGCCTCATCTCGCCTGGAGGGGAGAACCTCCTGGATTTTCTCGAGTTTTGGCAGGTCTTCTCGAGTTACGACGGGGACCTCAGGGACCCGCTCTGGTGGCCTCAGGAAAGGCCAGTCCCCATGCGAGTTGCTAGGGGACCTCTCGGGATTCCTCTCCCGTCCATGCCGGGGCCTCAGTCCTTGTGTGGAGTCGGGGCCGGAACCTGAGGATTCCTCTCCAGTGTTGCCATGGACCTTGGGGTGCTTCTGAGTCTCCCCAGGGGAGTCAGGCCTCGTCTCGAGTGGGGGCATGCACGTGCGCTTTCCTCCCGAGATGCAGCAGTAGTGTCACGCTTCCTGTCACGTGGATCAAGGGATCTGTGGCTTTCACTCGAGGCTGTCCCTCGAGGCTTTCCCACGAGGCTTTCCCACAGGGCTGTGCCACGTGCCACCTTGGTGTGAGTCGATCCTCGGCGTGAAAGACGAGCCGGTGAAGGGAAAAGCGGTTCCTCTGGAATGGACTGAGACATCTGGGGGACTCTTGGAATGGTGGCACGACCCTGGAGTTCCTCTCGCCGTTACTGTAGAGAGGGCCTCCTCTTGAGATGCGACGGGAAGGCCGGGAACTCTTTCCCGACGAAGCAGGGAAAGGATCCCTCATCTCGAGCTACGAGGCGGAAACGGGGCTCCTCTGAATGTGGGCGGGACCCTCCTGATTCCTCTCGAGTGGAGACGGGTATGTCGGGGAACTTCTTGATTTGCACCAAGGGTGTGAAGGACCCTTTCGAAGTTCCAGAGGGGAGGTGTGATCAGCCTCGAGACGCCTCAACGGAAATGGGCCTCATCTCGCCTGGAGGGGAGAACCTCCTGGATTTTCTCGAGTTGCGGCAGGTCTTCTCGAGTTACGACGGGGACCTCAGGGACCCGCTCTGGTGGCCTCAGGAAAGGCCAGTCCCCATGCGAGTTGCTAGGGGACCTCTCGGGATTCCTCTCCCGTCCATGCCGGGGCCTCAGTCCTTGTGTGGAGTCGGGGCCGGAACCTGAGGATTCCTCTCCAGTGTTGCCATGGATCTTGGGGTGCTTCTGAGTCTCCCCAGGGGAGTCAGGCCTCGTCTCGAGTGGGGGCATGCACGTGCGCTTTCCTCCCGAGCTGCAGCAGTAGTGTCACGCTTCCTGTCACGTGGATCAAGGGATCTGTGGCTTTCCCTCGAGGCTGTCCCTCTAGGCTTTCCCACGAGGCTTTCCCACACGGCTGTGCCACGTGCCACCTTGGTGTCAGTCGATCCTCGGCGTGAAAGACGAGCCGGTGAAGGGAAAAGAGGTTCCTCTGGAATGGACTGAGACATCTGGGGGACTCTTGGAATGGTGGCACGACCCTGGAGTTCCTCTCGCCGTTCCTGTTGAGAGGGCCTCCTCTTGAGATGCGACGGGAACGCCGGGAACTCTTTCCCGACGAAGCAGGGAAAGAATCCCTCATCTCGAGCTACGAGGCGGAAACGGGGCTCCTCTGGATGTGGGCGGGACCCTCGTGATTCCTCTCGAGTGGAGACGGGTATGTCGGGGAACTTCTTGATTTGCACCAAGGGTGTGAAGGACCCTTTCGAAGTTCCAGAGGTGAGGTGTGATCAGCTTCGAGACGCCTCAGCGGAAATGGGCCTCATCTCGCCTGGAGGGGAGAACCTCCTGGATTTTCTCGAGTTGCGGCAGGTCTTCTCAAGTTACGACGGGGACCTCAGGGACCCGCTCTGGTGGCCTCAGGAAAGGCCAGTCCCCATGCGAGTTGCTAGGGGACCTCTCGGGATTCCTCTCCCGTCCATGCCGGGGCCTCAGTCCTTGTGTGGAGTCGGGGCCGGAACCTGAGGATTCCTCTCCAGTGTTGCCATGGATCTTGGGGTGCTTCTGAGTCTCCCCAGGGGAGTCAGGCCTCGTCTCGTGTGGGGACATGCACGTGCGCTTTCCTCCCGAGCTGCAGCAGTAGTGTTACGCTTCCTGTCACGTGGATCAAGGGATCTGTGGCTTTCCCTCGAGGCTGTCCCTCGAGGCTTTCCCACGAGGCTTTCCCACAGGGCTCTGCCACGTGCCACCTTGGTGTGAGTCGATCCTCGGCGTGAAAGACGAGCCGGTGAAGGCAAAAGAGGTTCCTCTGGAAAGGACTGAGACATCTGGGGGACTCTTGGAATGGTGGCACGACCCTGGAGTTCCTCTCGCCGTTCCTGTAGAGAGGGCCTCCTCTTGAGATGCGACGGTAAGGCCGGGAACTCTTTCCCGACGAAGCAGGGAAAGGATCCCTCATCTCGAGCTACGAGGCGGAAACGGGGCTCCTCTGAATGTGGGCGGGACCCTCGTGATTCCTCTCGAGTGGAGACAGGTATGTCGGGGAACTTCTTGATTTGCACCAAGGGTGTGAAGGACCCTTTCGAAGTTCCAGAGGGGAGGTGTGATCAGCCTCGAGACGCCTCAGCGGAAATGGGCCTCATCTCGCCTGGAGGGGAGAACCTCCTGGATTTTCTCGAGATGTGGCAGGTCTTCTCGAGTTACGACGGGGACCTCAGGGACCCGCTCTGGTGGCCTCAGGAAAGGCCAGTCCCCATGCGAGTTGCTAGGGGACCTCTCGGGATTCCTCTCCCGTCCATGCCGGGGCCTCAGTCCTTGTGGGGAGTCGGAGACGGAACCTGAGGTTTCCTCTCCAGTGTTGCCATGGATCTTGGGGTGCTTCTGAGTCTCCCCAGTTGAGTCAGGCCTCGTCTCGAGTGGGGGCATGCACGTGCGCTTTCCTCCCGAGCTGCAGCAGTAGTGTCACGCTTCCTGTCACGTGGATCAAGGGATCTGTGGCTTTCCCTCGAGGCTGTCCCTCGAGGCTTTCCCACGAGGATTTCCCACAGGGCTGTGCCACGTGCCACCTTGGTGTGAGTCGATCCTCGGTGTGAAAGACGAGCCGGTGAAGGCAATAGAGGTTCCTCTGGAATGGACTGAGACATCTGGGGGATTCTTGGAATGGTGGCACGACCCTGGAGTTCCTCTCGCCGTTCCTGTAGAGAGGGCCTCCTCTTGAGATGCGACGGGAAGGCCGGGAACTCTTTCCCGACGAAGCAGGGAAAGGATCCCTCATCTCGAGCTACGAGGCGGAAACGGGGCTACTCTGCATGTGGGCGGGACCCTCGTGATTCCTCTCGAGTGGAGATGGGTATGTCGGGGAACTTCTTGATTTGCACCAAGGGTGTGAAGGACCCTTTCGAAGTTCCAGAGGGGAGGTGTGATCAGCCTCGAGACGCCTCAGCGGAAATGGGCCTCATCTCGCCTGGAGGGGAGAACCTCCTGGATTTTCTCGAGTTGCGGCAGGTCTTCTCGAGTTACGACGGGGATCTCAGGGACCCGCTCTGGTGGCCTCAGGAAAGGCCAGTCCCCATGCGAGTTGCTAGGGGACCTCTCGGGATTCCTCTCCCGTCCATGCCGGGGCCTCAGTCCTTGTGTGGAGTCGGGGCCGGAACCTGAGGATTCCTCTCCAGTGTTGCCATGGATCTTGGGGTGCTTCTGAGTCTCCCCAGGGGAGTCAGGCCTCGTCTCGAGTGGGGGCATGCACGTGCGCTTTCCTCCCGAGCTGCAGCAGTAGTGTCACGCTTCCTGTCACGTGGATCAAGGGATCTGTGGCTTTCCCTCGAGGCTGTCCCTCGAGGCTTTCCCACGAGGCTTTCCCACAGGGCTGTGCCACGTGCCACCTTGGTGTGAGTCGATCCTCGGCGTGAAAGACGAGCCGGTGAAGGCAAAAGAGGTTCCTCTGGAATGGACTGAGACATCTGGGGGACTCTTGGAATGGTGGCACGACCCTGGAGTTCCTCTCGCCGTTCCTGTTGAGAGGGCCTCCCCTTGAGATGCGACGGGAAGGCCGGGAACTCTTTCCCGACGAAGCAGGGAAAGGATCCCTCATCTCGAGCTACGAGGCGGAAACGGGGCTCCTCTGAATGTGGGCGGGACCCTCGTGATTCCTCTCGAGTGGAGACGGGTATGTCGGGGAACTTCTTGATTTGCACCAAGGGTGTGAAGGACCCTTTCGAAGTTCCAGAGGGGAGGTGTGATCAGCCTCGAGACGCCTCAGCGGAAATGGGCCTCATCTCGCCTGGAGGGGAGAACCTCCTGG
The DNA here is from genome assembly GCF_023091745.1 of Budorcas taxicolor. NCBI lineage: Eukaryota > Metazoa > Chordata > Mammalia > Artiodactyla > Bovidae > Budorcas > Budorcas taxicolor. The sequence goes on along the minus strand of NW_026291959.1, from coordinate 101,299 downwards.
ATTTTCTCGAGTTGCGGCAGGTCTTCTCGAGTTACGACGGGGACCTCAGGGACCCGCTCTGGTGGCCTCAGGAAAGGCCAGTCCCCATGCGAGTTGCTAGGGGACCTCTCGGGATTCCTCTCCCGTCCATGCCGGGGCCTCAGTCCTTGTGTGGAGTCGGGGCCGGAACCTGAGGTTTCCTCTCCAGTGTTGCCATGGATCTTGGGGTGCTTCTGAGTCTCCCCAGGGGAGTCAGGCCTCGTCTCGAGTGGGGGCATGCACGTGCGCTTTCCTCCCGAGCTGCAGCAGTAGTGTCACGCTTCCTGTCACGTGGATCAAGGGATCTGTGGCTTTCCCTCGAGGCTGTCCCTCGAGGCTTTCCCACGAGGCTTTCCCACAGGGCTGTGCCACGTGCCACCTTGGTGTGAGTCGATCCTCGGCGTGAAAGACGAGCCGGTGAAGGGAAAAGAGGTTCCTCTGGAATGGACTGAGACATCTGGGGGACTCTTGGAATGGTGGCACGACCCTGGAGTTCCTCTCGCCGTTCCTGTTGAGAGGGCCTCCTCTTGAGATGCGACGGGAACGCCGGGAACTCTTTCCCGACGAAGCAGGGAAAGGATCCCTCATCTCGAGCTACGAGGCGGAAACGGGGCAACTCTGATGTGGGCGGGACCCTCGTGATTCCTCTCGAGTGGAGACGGGCATGTCGGGGAACTTCTTGATTTGCACCAAGGGTGTGAAGGACCCTTTCGAAGTTCCAGAGGTGAGGTGTGATCAGCCTCGAGACGCCTCAGCAGAAATGGGCCTCATCTCGCCTGGAGGGGAGAACCTCCTGGATTTTCTCGAGTTGCGGCAGGTCTTCTCGAGTTACGACTGGGACCTCAGGGACCCGCTCTGGTGGCCTCAGGAAAGGCCAGTCCCCATGCGAGTTGCTAGGGGACCTCTCGGGATTCCTCTCCCGTCCATGCCGGGGCCTCAGTCCTTGTGTGGAGTGGGGGCCGGAACCTGAGGATTCCTCTCCAGTGTTGCCATGGATCTTGGGGTGCTTCTGAGTCTCCCCAGGGGAGTCAGGCCTCGTCTCGAGTGGGGGCATGCACGTGCGCTTTCCTCCCGAGCTGCAGCAGTAGTGTCACGCTTCCTGTCACGTGGATCAAGGGATCTGTGGCTTTCCCTCGAGGCTGTCCCTCGAGGCTTTCCCACGAGGCTTTCCCACACGGCTGTGCCACGTGCCACCTTGGTGTGAGTCGATCCTCGGCGTGAAAGACGAGCCGGTGAAGGGAAAAGAGGTTCCTCTGGAATGGACTGAGACATCTGGGGGACTCTTGGAATGGTGGCACGACCCTGGAGTTCCTCTCGCCGTTCCTTTTGAGAGGGCCTCCTCTTGAGATGCGACGGGAACGCCGGGAACTCTTTCCCGACGAAGCAGGGAAAGGATCCCTCATCTCGAGCTACGAGGCGGAAACGGGGCTCCTCTGGATGTGGGCGGGACCCTCGTGATTCCTCTCGAGTGGAGACGGGTATGTCGGGGAACTTCTTGATTTGCACCAAGGGTGTGAAGGACCCTTTCGAAGTTCCAGAGGTGAGGTGTGATCAGCTTCGAGACGCCTCAGCGGAAATGGGCCTCATCTCGCCTGGAGGGGAGAACCTCCTGGATTTTCTCGAGTTGCGGCAGGTCTTCTCAAGTTACGACGGGGACCTCAGGGACCCGCTCTGGTGGCCTCAGGAAAGGCCAGTCCCCATGCGAGTTGCTAGGGGACCTCTCGGGATTCCTCTCCCGTCCATGCCGGGGCCTCAGTCCTTGTGTGGAGACGGGGCCGGAACCTGAGGATTCCTCTCCAGTGTTGCCATGGATCTTGGGGTGCTTCTGAGTCTCCCCAGGGGAGTCAGGCCTCGTCTAGTGTGGGGGCATGCACGTGCGCTTTCCTCCCGAGCTGCAGCAGTAGTGTTACGCTTCCTGTCACGTGGATCAAGGGATCTGTGGCTTTCCCTCGAGGCTGTCCCTTGAGGCTTTCCCACGAGGCTTTCCCACAGGGCTGTGCCACGTGCCACCTTGGTGTGAGTCGATCCTCGGCGTGAAAGACGAGCCGGTGAAGGGAAAAGAGGTTCCTCTGGAATGGACTGAGACATCTGGGGGACTCTTGGAATGGTGGCACGACCCTGGAGTTCCTCTCGCAGTTCCTGTAGAGAGGGCCTCCTCTTGAGATGCGACGGGAAGGCCGGGAACTCTTTCCCGACGAAGCAGGGAAAGGATCCCTCATCTCGAGCTACGAGGCGGAAACGGGGCTCCTCTGAATGTGGGCGGGACCCTCGTGATTCCTCTCGAGTGGAGACGGGTATGTCGGGGAACTTCTTGATTTGCACCAAGGGTGTGAAGGAGCGTTTCGAAGTTCCAGAGGTGAGGTGTGATCAGCCTCGAGACGCCTCAGCAGAAATGGGCCTCATCTCGCCTGGAGGGGAGAACCTCCTGGATTTTCTCGAGTTTTGGCAGGTCTTCTCGAGTTACGACGGGGACCTCAGGGACCCGCTCTGGTGGCCTCAGGAAAGGCCAGTCCCCATGCGAGTTGCTAGGGGACCTCTCGGGATTCCTCTCCCGTCCATGCCGGGGCCTCAGTCCTTGTGTGGAGTCGGGGCTGGAACCTGAGGATTCCTCTCCAGTGTTGCCATGGATCTTGGGGTGCTTCTGAGTCTCCCCAGGGGAGTCAGGCCTCGTCTCGAGTGGGGGCATGCACGTGCGCTTTCCTCCCGAGATGCAGCAGTAGTGTCACGCTTCCTGTCACGTGGATCAAGGGATCTGTGGCTTTCACTCGAGGCTGTCCTTCGAGGCTTTCCCACGAGGCTTTCCCACAGGGCTGTGCCACGTGCCACCTTGGTGTGAGTCGATCCTCGGCGTGAAAGACGAGCCGGTGAAGGCAAAAGAGGTTCCTCTGGAATGGACTGAGACATCTGGGGGACTCTTGGAATGGTGGCACGACCCTGGAGTTCCTCTCGCCGTTACTGTAGAGAGGGCCTCCTCTTGAGATGCGACGGGAAGGCCGGGAACTCTTTCCCGACGAAGCAGGGAAAGGATCCCTCATCTCGAGCTACGAGGCGGAAACGGGGCTCCTCTGAATGTGGGCGGGACCCTCCTGATTCCTCTCGAGTGGAGACGGGTATGTCGGGGAACTTCTTGATTTGCACCAAGGGTGTGAAGGACCCTTTCGAAGTTCCAGAGGGGAGGTGTGATCAGCCTCGAGACGCCTCAGCGGAAATGGGCCTCATCTCGCCTGGAGGGGAGAACCTCCTGGATTTTCTCGAGTTGCGGCAGGTCTTCTCGAGTTACGACGGGGACCTCAGGGACCCGCTCTGGTGGCCTCAGGAAAGGCCAGTCCCCATGCGAGTTGCTAGGGGACCTCTCGGGATTCCTCTCCCGTCCATGCCGGGGCCTCAGTCCTTGTGTGGAGTCGGGGCCGGAACCTGAGGATTCCTCTCCAGTGTTGCCATGGATCTTGGGGTGCTTCTGAGTCTCCCCAGGGGAGTCAGGCCTCGTCTCGAGTGGGGGCATGCACGTGCGCTTTCCTCCCGAGCTGCAGCAGTAGTGTCACGCTTCCTGTCACGTGGATCAAGGGATCTGTGGCTTTCCCTCGAGGCTGTCCCTCGAGGCTTTCCCACGAGGCTTTCCCACACGGCTGTGCCACGTGCCACCTTGGTGTGAGTCGATCCTCGGCGTGAAAGACGAGCCGGTGAAGGGAAAAGAGGTTCCTCTGGAATGGACTGAGACATCTGGGGGACTCTTGGAATGGTGGCACGACCCTGGAGTTCCTCTCGCCGTTCCTGTTGAGAGGGCCTCCTCTTGAGATGCGACGGGAACGCCGGGAACTCTTTCCCGACGAAGCAGGGAAAGGATCCCTCATCTCGAGCTACGAGGCGGAAACGGGGCTCCTCTGGATGTGGGCGGGACCCTCGTGATTCCTCTCGAGTGGAGACGGGTATGTCGGGGAACTTCTTGATTTGCACCAAGGGTGTGAAGGACCCTTTCGAAGTTCCAGAGGTGAGGTGTGATCAGCTTCGAGACGCCTCAGCGGAAATGGGCCTCATCTCGCCTGGAGGGGAGAACCTCCTGGATTTTCTCGAGTTGCGGCAGGTCTTCTCAAGTTACGACGGGGACCTCAGGGACCCGCTCTGGTGGCCTCAGGAAAGGCAAGTCCCCATGCGAGTTGCTAGGGGACCTCTTGGGATTCCTCTCCCGTCCATGCCGGGGCCTCAGTCCTTGTGTGGAGACGGGGCCGGAACCTGAGGATTCCTCTCCAGTGTTGCCATGGATCTTGGGGTGCTTCTGAGTCTCCCCAGGGGAGTCAGGCCTCGTCTCGAGTGGGGGCATGCACGTGCGCTTGCCTCCCGAGCTGCAGCAGTAGTGTCACGCTTCCTGTCACGTGGATCAAGGGATCTGTGGCTTTCCCTCGAGGCTGTCCCTCGAGGCTTTCCCACGAGGCTTTCCCACAGGGCTGTGCCACGTGCCACCTTGGTGTGAGTCGATCCTCGGCGTGAAAGACGAGCCGGTGAAGGCAAAAGAGGTTCCTCTGGAATGGACTGAGACATCTGGGGGACTCTTGGAATGGTGGCACGACCCTGGAGTTCCTCTCGCCGTTCCTGTTGAGAGGGCCTCCCCTTGAGATGCGACGGGAAGGCCGGGAACTCTTTCCCGACGAAGCAGGGAAAGGATCCCTCATCTCGAGCTACGAGGCGGAAACGGGGCTCCTCTGAATGTGGGCGGGACCCTCGTGATTCCTCTCGAGTGGAGACGGGTATGTCGGGGAACTTCTTGATTTGCACCAAGGGTGTGAAGGACCCTTTCGAAGTTCCAGAGGGGAGGTGTGATCAGTCTCGAGACGCCTCAGCGGAAATGGGCCTCATCTCGCCTGGAGGGGAGAACCTCCTGGATTTTCTCGAGTTGCGGCAGGTCTTCTCGAGTTACGACGGGGACCTCAGGGACCCGCTCTGGTGGCCTCAGGAAAGGCCAGTCCCCATGCGAGTTGCTAGGGGACCTCTCGGGATTCCTCTCCCGTCCATGCCGGGGCCTCAGTCCTTGTGTGGAGTCGGGGCCGGAACCTGAGGATTCCTCTCCAGTGTTGCCATGGATCTTGGGGTGCTTCTGAGTCTCCCCAGGGGAGTCAGGCCTCGTCTCGAGTGGGGGCATGCACGTGCGCTTTCCTCCCGAGCTGCAGCAGTAGTGTCACGCTTCCTGTCACGTGGATCAAGGGATCTGTGGCTTTCCCTCGAGGCTGTCCCTTGAGGCTTTCCCACGAGGCTTTCCCACACGGCTGTGCCACGTGCCACCTTGGTGTGAGTCGATCCTCGGCGTGAAAGACGAGCCGGTGAAGGTAAAAGAGGTTCCTCTGGAATGGACTGAGACATCTGGGGGACTCTTGGAATGGTGGCACGACCCTGGAGTTCCTCTCGCCGTTCCTGTTGAGAGGGCCTCCTCTTGAGATGCGACGGGAACGCCGGGAACTCTTTCCCGACGAAGCAGGGAAAGGATCCCTCATCTCGAGCTACGAGGCGGAAACGGGGCTCCTCTGGATGTGGGCGGGACCCTCGTGATTCCTCTCGAGTGGAGACGGGTATGTCGGGGAACTTCTTGATTTGCACCAAGGGTGTGAAGGACCCTTTCGAAGTTCCAGAGGTGAGGTGTGATCAGCTTCGAGACGCCTCAGCGGAAATGGGCCTCATCTCGCCTGGAGGGGAGAACCTCCTGGATTTTCTCGAGTTTTGGCAGGTCTTCTCGAGTTACGACGGGGACCTCAGGGACCCGCTCTGTTGGCCTCAGGAAAGGCCAGTCCCCATGCGAGTTGCTAGGGGACCTCTCGGGATTCCTCTCCCGTCCATGCCGGGGCCTCAGTCCTTGTGTGGAGTCGGGGCCGGAACCTGAGCATTCCTCTCCAGTGTTGCCATGGATCTTGGGGTGCTTCTGAGTCTCCCCAGGGGAGTCAGGCCTCGTCTCGAGTGGGGGCATGCACGTGCGCTTTCCTCCCGAGCTGCAGCAGTAGTGTTACGCTTCCTGTCACGTGGATCAAGGGATCTGTGGCTTTCCCTCGAGGCTGTCCCTCGAGGCTTTCCCACGAGGCTTTCCCACAGGGCTGTGCCACGTGCCACCTTGGTGTGAGTCGATCCTCGGCGTGAAAGACGAGCCGGTGAAGGGAAAAGAGGTTCCTCTGGAATGGACTGAGACATCTGGGGGACTCTTGGAATGGTGGCACGACCCTGGAGTTCCTCTCGCCGTTCCTGTTGAGAGGGCCTCCTCTTGAGATACGACGGGAAGGCCGGGAACTCTTTCCCGACGAAGCAGGGAAAGGATCCCTCATCTCGAGCTACGAGGCGGAAACGGGGCAACTCTGATGTGGGCGGGACCCTCGTGATTCCTCTCGAGTGGAGACGGGCATGTCGGGGAACTTCTTGATTTGCACCAAGGGTGTGAAGGAGCCTTTCGAAGTTCCAGAGGTGAGGTGTGATCAGCCTCGAGACGCCTCAGCAGAAATGGGCCTCATCTCGCCTGGAGGGGAGAACCTCCTGGATTTTCTCGAGTTTTGGCAGGTCTTCTCGAGTTACGACGGGGACCTCAGGGACCCGCTCTGGTGGCCTCAGGAAAGGCCAGTCCCCATGCGAGTTGCTAGGGGACCTCTCGGGATTCCTCTCCCGTCCATGCCGGGGCCTCAGTCCTTGTGTGGAGTCGGGGCCGGAACCTGAGGATTCCTCTCCAGTGTTGCCATGGATCTTGGGGTGCTTCTGAGTCTCCCCAGGGGAGTCAGGCCTCGTCTCGAGTGGGGGCATGCACGTGCGCTTTCCTCCCGAGATGCAGCAGTAGTGTCACGCTTCCTGTCACGTGGATCAAGGGATCTGTGGCTTTCCCTCGAGGCTGTCCTTCGAGGCTTTCCCACGAGGCTTTCCCACAGGGCTGTGCCACGTGCCACCTTGGTGTGAGTCGATCCTCGGCGTGAAAGACGAGCCGGTGAAGGCAAAAGAGGTTCCTCTGGAATGGACTGAGACATCTGGGGGACTCTTGGAATGGTGGCACGACCCTGGAGTTCCTCTCGCCGTTACTGTAGAGAGGGCCTCCTCTTGAGATGCGACGGGAAGGCCGGGAACTCTTTCCCGACGAAGCAGGGAAAGGATCCCTCATCTCGAGCTACGAGGCGGAAACGGGGCTCCTCTGAATGTGGGCGGGACCCTCCTGATTCCTCTCGAGTGGAGACGGGTATGTCGGGGAACTTCTTGATTTGCACCAAGGGTGTGAAGGACCCTTTCGAAGTTCCAGAGGGGAGGTGTGATCAGCCTCGAGACGCCTCAGCGGAAATGGGCCTCATCTCGCCTGGAGGGGAGAACCTCCTGGATTTTCTCGAGTTGCGGCAGGTCATCTCGAGTTACGACGGGGACCTCAGGGACCCGCTCTGTTGGCCTCAGGAAAGGCCAGTCCCCATGCGAGTTGCTAGGGGACCTCTCGGGATTCCTCTCCCGTCCATGCCGGGGCCTCAGTCCTTGTGTGGAGTCGGGGCCGGAACCTGAGGATTCCTCTCCAGTGTTGCCATGGATCTTGGGGTGCTTCTGAGTCTCCCCAGGGGAGTCAGGCCTCGTCTCGAGTGGGGGCATGCACGTGCGCTTTCCTCCCGAGCTGCAGCAGTAGTGTCACGCTTCCTGTCACGTGGATCAAGGGATCTGTGGCTTTCCCTCGAGGCTGTCCCTCGAGGCTTTCCCACGAGGCTTTCCCACACGGCTGTGCCACGTGCCACCTTGGTGTGAGTCGATCCTCGGCGTGAAAGACGAGCCGGTGAAGGGAAAAGAGGTTCCTCTGGAATGGACTGAGACATCTGGGGGACTCTTGGAATGGTGGCACGACCCTGGAGTTCCTCTCGCCGTTCCTGTTGAGAGGGCCTCCTCTTGAGATGCGACGGGAACGCCGGGAACTCTTTCCCGACGAAGCAGGGAAAGGATCCCTCATCTCGAGCTCCGAGGCGGAAACGGGGCTCCTCTGGATGTGGGCGGGACCCTCGTGATTCCTCTCGAGTGGAGACGGGTATGTCAGGGAACTTCTTGATTTGCACCAAGGGTGTGAAGGACCCTTTCGAAGTTCCAGAGGTGAGGTGTGATCAGCTTCGAGACGCCTCAGCGGAAATGGGCCTCATCTCGCCTGGAGGGGAGAACCTCCTGGATTTTCTCGAGTTGCGGCAGGTCTTCTCAAGTTACGACGGGGACCTCAGGGACCCGCTCTGGTGGCCTCAGGAAAGGCCAGTCCCCATGCGAGTTGCTAGGGGACCTCTCGGGATTCCTCTCCCGTCCATGCCGGGGCCTCAGTCCTTGTGTGGAGACGGGGCCGGAACCTGAGGATTCCTCTCCAGTGTTGCCATGGATCTTGGGGTGCTTCTGAGTCTCCCCAGGGGAGTCAGGCCTCGTCTAGTGTGGGGGCATGCACGTGCGCTTTCCTCCCGAGCTGCAGCAGTAGTGTTACGCTTCCTGTCACGTGGATCAAGGGATCTGTGGCTTTCCCTCGAGGCTGTCCCTTGAGGCTTTCCCACGAGGCTTTCCCACAGGGCTGTGCCACGTGCAACCTTGGTGTGAGTAGATCCTCGGCGTGAAAGACGAGCCGGTGAAGGCAAAAGAGGTTCCTCTGGAATGGACTGAGACATCTGGGGAACTCTTGGAATGGTGGCATGACCCTGGAGTTCCTCTCGCAGTTCCTGTAGAGAGGGCCTCCTCTTGAGATGCGACGGGAAGGCCGGGAACTCTTTCCCGACGAAGCAGGGAAAGGATCCCTCATCTCGAGCTACGAGGCGGAAACGGGGCTCTTCTGAATGTGGGCGGGACCCTCGTGATTCCTCTCCAGTGGAGACGGGTATGTCGGGGAACTTCTTGATTTGCACCAAGGCTGTGAAGGAGCCTTTCGAAGTTCCAGAGGTGAGGTGTGATCAGCCTCGAGACGCCTCAGCAGAAATGGGCCTCATCTCGCCTGGAGGGGAGAACCTCCTGGATTTTCTCGAGTTTTGGCAGGTCTTCTCGAGTTACGACGGGGACCTCAGGGACCCGCTCTGTTGGCCTCAGGAAAGGCCAGTCCCCATGCGAGTTGCTAGGGGACCTCTCGGGATTCCTCTCCCGTCCATGCCGGGGCCTCAGTCCTTGTGTGGAGTCGGGGCCGGAACCTGAGCATTCCTCTCCAGTGTTGCCATGGATCTTGGGGTGCTTCTGAGTCTCCCCAGGGGAGTCAGGCCTCGTCTCGAGTGGGGGCATGCACGTGCGCTTTCCTCCCGAGCTGCAGCAGTAGTGTCACGCTTCCTGTCACGTGGATCAAGGGATCTGTGGCTTTCCCTCGAGGCTGTCCCTCGAGGCTTTCCCACGAGACTTTCCCACAGGGCTGTGCCACGTGCCACCTTGGTGTGAGTCGATCCTCGGCGTGAAAGACGAGCCGGTGAAGGGAAAAGAGTTTCCTCTGGAATGGACTGAGACATCTGGGGGACTCTTGGAATGGTGGCACGACCCTGGAGTTCCTCTCGCCGTTCCTGTTGAGAGGGCCTCCTCTTGAGATGCGACGGGAACGCCGGGAACTCTTTCCCGACGAAGCAGGGAAAGGATCCCTCATCTCGAGCTACGAGGCGGAAACGGGGCTCCTCTGGATGTGGGCGGGACCCTCGTGATTCCTCTCGAGTGGAGATGGGTATGTCGGGGAACTTCTTGATTTGCACCAAGGGTGTGAAGGAGCCTTTCAAAGTTCCAGAGGTGAGGTGTGATCAGCCTCGAGACGCCTCAGCGGAAATGGGCCTCATCTCGCCTGGAGGGGAGAACCTCCTGGATTTTCTCGAGTTGCGGCAGGTCTTCTCGAGTTACGACGGGGACCTCAGGGACCCGCTCTGGTGGCCTCAGGAAAGGCCAGTCCCCATGCGAGTTGCTAGGGGACCTCTCGGGATTCCTCTCCCGTCCATGCCGGGGCCTCAGTCCTTGTGTGGAGTCGGGGCCGGAACCTGAGCATTCCTCTCCAGTGTTGCCATGGATCTTGGGGTGCTTCTGAGTCTCCCCAGGGGAGTCAGGCCTCGTCTCGAGTGGGGGCATGCACGTGCGCTTTCCTCCCGAGCTGCAGCAGTAGTGTCACGCTTCCTGTCACGTGGATCAAGGGATCTGTGGCTTTCCCTCGAGGCTGTCCCTCGAGGCTTTCCCACGAGGCTTTCCCACAGGGCTGTGCCACGTGCCACCTTGGTGTGAGTCGATCCTCGGCGTGAAAGACGAGCCGGTGAAGGGAAAAGAGGTTCCTCTGGAATGGACTGAGACATCTGGGGGACTCTTGGAATGGTGGCACGACCCTGGAGTTCCTCTCGCCGTTCCTGTTGAGAGGGCCTCCTCTTGAGATACGACGGGAAGGCCGGGAACTCTTTCCCGACGAAGCAGGGAAAGGATCCCTCATCTCGAGCTACGAGGCGGAAACGGGGCAACTCTGATGTGGGCGGGACCCTCGTGATTCCTCTCGAGTGGAGACGGGCATGTCGGGGAACTTCTTGATTTGCACCAAGGGTGTGAAGGAGCCTTTCGAAGTTCCAGAGGTGAGGTGTGATCAGCCTCGAGACGCCTCAGCAGAAATGGGCCTCATCTCGCCTGGAGGGGAGAACCTCCTGGATTTTCTCGAGTTTTGGCAGGTCTTCTCGAGTTACGACGGGGACCTCAGGGACCCGCTCTGGTGGCCTCAGGAAAGGCCAGTCCCCATGCGAGTTGCTAGGGGACCTCTCGGGATTCCTCTCCCGTCCATGCCGGGGCCTCAGTCCTTGTGTGGAGTCGGGGCCGGAACCTGAGGATTCCTCTCCAGTGTTGCCATGGATCTTGGGGTGCTTCTGAGTCTCCCCAGGGGAGTCAGGCCTCGTCTCGAGTGGGGGCATGCACGTGCGCTTTCCTCCCGAGATGCAGCAGTAGTGTCACGCTTCCTGTCACGTGGATCAAGGGATCTGTGGCTTTCCCTCGAGGCTGTCCTTCGAGGCTTTCCCACGAGGCTTTCCCACAGGGCTGTGCCACGTGCCACCTTGGTGTGAGTCGATCCTCGGCGTGAAAGACGAGCCGGTGAAGGCAAAAGAGGTTCCTCTGGAATGGACTGAGACATCTGGGGGACTCTTGGAATGGTGGCACGACCCTGGAGTTCCTCTCGCCGTTACTGTAGAGAGGGCCTCCTCTTGAGATGCGACGGGAAGGCCGGGAACTCTTTCCCGACGAAGCAGGGAAAGGATCCCTCATCTCGAGCTACGAGGCGGAAACGGGGCTCCTCTGAATGTGGGCGGGACCCTCCTGATTCCTCTCGAGTGGAGACGGGTATGTCGGGGAACTTCTTGATTTGCACCAAGGGTGTGAAGGACCCTTTCGAAGTTCCAGAGGGGAGGTGTGATCAGCCTCGAGACGCCTCAGCGGAAATGGGCCTCATCTCGCCTGGAGGGGAGAACCTCCTGGATTTTCTCGAGTTGCGGCAGGTCATCTCGAGTTACGACGGGGACCTCAGGGACCCGCTCTGTTGGCCTCAGGAAAGGCCAGTCCCCATGCGAGTTGCTAGGGGACCTCTCGGGATTCCTCTCCCGTCCATGCCGGGGCCTCAGTCCTTGTGTGGAGTCGGGGCCGGAACCTGAGGATTCCTCTCCAGTGTTGCCATGGATCTTGGGGTGCTTCTGAGTCTCCCCAGGGGAGTCAGGCCTCGTCTCGAGTGGGGGCATGCACGTGCGCTTTCCTCCCGAGCTGCAGCAGTAGTGTCACGCTTCCTGTCACGTGGATCAAGGGATCTGTGGCTTTCCCTCGAGGCTGTCCCTCGAGGCTTTCCCACGAGGCTTTCCCACACGGCTGTGCCACGTGCCACCTTGGTGTGAGTCGATCCTCGGCGTGAAAGACGAGCCGGTGAAGGGAAAAGAGGTTCCTCTGGAATGGACTGAGACATCTGGGGGACTCTTGGAATGGTGGCACGACCCTGGAGTTCCTCTCGCCGTTCCTGTTGAGAGGGCCTCCTCTTGAGATGCGACGGGAACGCCGGGAACTCTTTCCCGACGAAGCAGGGAAAGGATCCCTCATCTCGAGCTCCGAGGCGGAAACGGGGCTCCTCTGGATGTGGGCGGGACCCTCGTGATTCCTCTCGAGTGGAGACGGGTATGTCAGGGAACTTCTTGATTTGCACCAAGGGTGTGAAGGACCCTTTCGAAGTTCCAGAGGTGAGGTGTGATCAGCTTCGAGACGCCTCAGCGGAAATGGGCCTCATCTCGCCTGGAGGGGAGAACCTCCTGGATTTTCTCGAGTTGCGGCAGGTCTTCTCAAGTTACGACGGGGACCTCAGGGACCCGCTCTGGTGGCCTCAGGAAAGGCCAGTCCCCATGCGAGTTGCTAGGGGACCTCTCGGGATTCCTCTCCCGTCCATGCCGGGGCCTCAGTCCTTGTGTGGAGACGGGGCCGGAACCTGAGGATTCCTCTCCAGTGTTGCCATGGATCTTGGGGTGCTTCTGAGTCTCCCCAGGGGAGTCAGGCCTCGTCTAGTGTGGGGGCATGCACGTGCGCTTTCCTCCCGAGCTGCAGCAGTAGTGTTACGCTTCCTGTCACGTGGATCAAGGGATCTGTGGCTTTCCCTCGAGGCTGTCCCTTGAGGCTTTCCCACGAGGCTTTCCCACAGGGCTGTGCCACGTGCAACCTTGGTGTGAGTCGATCCTCGGCGTGAAAGACGAGCCGGTGAAGGCAAAAGAGGTTCCTCTGGAATGGACTGAGACATCTGGGGAACTCTTGGAATGGTGGCATGACCCTGGAGTTCCTCTCGCAGTTCCTGTAGAGAGGGCCTCCTCTTGAGATGCGACGGGAAGGCCGGGAACTCTTTCCCGACGAAGCAGGGAAAGGATCCCTCATCTCGAGCTACGAGGCGGAAACGGGGCTCTTCTGAATGTGGGCGGGACCCTCGTGATTCCTCTCCAGTGGAGACGGGTATGTCGGGGAACTTCTTGATTTGCACCAAGGCTGTGAAGGAGCCTTTCGAAGTTCCAGAGGTGAGGTGTGATCAGCCTCGAGACGCCTCAGCAGAAATGGGCCTCATCTCGCCTGGAGGGGAGAACCTCCTGGATTTTCTCGAGTTTTGGCAGGTCTTCTCGAGTTACGACGGGGACCTCAGGGACCCGCTCTGTTGGCCTCAGGAAAGGCCAGTCCCCATGCGAGTTGCTAGGGGACCTCTCGGGATTCCTCTCCCGTCCATGCCGGGGCCTCAGTCCTTGTGTGGAGTCGGGGCCGGAACCTGAGCATTCCTCTCCAGTGTTGCCATGGATCTTGGGGTGCTTCTGAGTCTCCCCAGGGGAGTCAGGCCTCGTCTCGAGTGGGGGCATGCACGTGCGCTTTCCTCCCGAGCTGCAGCAGTAGTGTCACGCTTCCTGTCACGTGGATCAAGGGATCTGTGGCTTTCCCTCGAGGCTGTCCCTCGAGGCTTTCCCACGAGACTTTCCCACAGGGCTGTGCCACGTGCCACCTTGGTGTGAGTCGATCCTCGGCGTGAAAGACGAGCCGGTGAAGGGAAAAGAGTTTCCTCTGGAATGGACTGAGACATCTGGGGGACTCTTGGAATGGTGGCACGACCCTGGAGTTCCTCTCGCCGTTCCTGTTGAGAGGGCCTCCTCTTGAGATGCGACGGGAACGCCGGGAACTCTTTCCCGACGAAGCAGGGAAAGGATCCCTCATCTCGAGCTACGAGGCGGAAACGGGGCTCCTCTGGATGTGGGCGGGACCCTCGTGATTCCTCTCGAGTGGAGATGGGTATGTCGGGGAACTTCTTGATTTGCACCAAGGGTGTGAAGGAGCCTTTCAAAGTTCCAGAGGTGAGGTGTGATCAGCCTCGAGACGCCTCAGCGGAAATGGGCCTCATCTCGCCTGGAGGGGAGAACCTCCTGGATTTTCTCGAGTTGCGGCAGGTCTTCTCGAGTTACGACGGGGACCTCAGGGACCCGCTCTGGTGGCCTCAGGAAAGGCCAGTCCCCATGCGAGTTGCTAGGGGACCTCTCGGGATTCCTCTCCCGTCCATGCCGGGGCCTCAGTCCTTGTGTGGAGTCGGGGCCGGAACCTGAGCATTCCTCTCCAGTGTTGCCATGGATCTTGGGGTGCTTCTGAGTCTCCCCAGGGGAGTCAGGCCTCGTCTCGAGTGGGGGCATGCACGTGCGCTTTCCTCCCGAGCTGCAGCAGTAGTGTTACGCTTCCTGTCACGTGGATCAAGGGATCTGTGGCTTTCCCTCGAGGCTGTCCCTCGAGGCTTTCCCACGAGGCTTTCCCACAGGGCTGTGCCACGTGCCACCTTGGTGTGAGTCGATCCTCGGCGTGAAAGACGAGCCGGTGAAGGGAAAAGAGGTTCCTCTGGAATGGACTGAGACATCTGGGGGACTCTTGGAATGGTGGCACGACCCTGGAGTTCCTCTCGCCGTTCCTGTTGAGAGGGCCTCCTCTTGAGATACGACGGGAAGGCCGGGAACTCTTTCCCGACGAAGCAGGGAAAGGATCCCTCATCTCGAGCTACGAGGCGGAAACGGGGCAACTCTGATGTGGGCGGGACCCTCGTGATTCCTCTCGAGTGGAGACGGGCATGTCGGGGAACTTCTTGATTTGCACCAAGGGTGTGAAGGAGCCTTTCGAAGTTCCAGAGGTGAGGTGTGATCAGCCTCGAGACGCCTCAGCAGAAATGGGCCTCATCTCGCCTGGAGGGGAGAACCTCCTGGATTTTCTCGAGTTTTGGCAGGTCTTCTCGAGTTACGACGGGGACCTCAGGGACCCGCTCTGGTGGCCTCAGGAAAGGCCAGTCCCCATGCGAGTTGCTAGGGGACCTCTCGGGATTCCTCTCCCGTCCATGCCGGGGCCTCAGTCCTTGTGTGGAGTCGGGGCCGGAACCTGAGGATTCCTCTCCAGTGTTGCCATGGATCTTGGGGTGCTTCTGAGTCTCCCCAGGGGAGTCAGGCCTCGTCTCGAGTGGGGGCATGCACGTGCGCTTTCCTCCCGAGATGCAGCAGTAGTGTCACGCTTCCTGTCACGTGGATCAAGGGATCTGTGGCTTTCCCTCGAGGCTGTCCTTCGAGGCTTTCCCACGAGGCTTTCCCACAGGGCTGTGCCACGTGCCACCTTGGTGTGAGTCGATCCTCGGCGTGAAAGACGAGCCGGTGAAGGCAAAAGAGGTTCCTCTGGAATGGACTGAGACATCTGGGGGACTCTTGGAATGGTGGCACGACCCTGGAGTTCCTCTCGCCGTTACTGTAGAGAGGGCCTCCTCTTGAGATGCGACGGGAAGGCCGGGAACTCTTTCCCGACGAAGCAGGGAAAGGATCCCTCATCTCGAGCTACGAGGCGGAAACGGGGCTCCTCTGAATGTGGGCGGGACCCTCCTGATTCCTCTCGAGTGGAGACGGGTATGTCGGGGAACTTCTTGATTTGCACCAAGGGTGTGAAGGACCCTTTCGAAGTTCCAGAGGGGAGGTGTGATCAGCCTCGAGACGCCTCAGCGGAAATGGGCCTCATCTCGCCTGGAGGGGAGAACCTCCTGGATTTTCTCGAGTTGCGGCAGGTCATCTCGAGTTACGACGGGGACCTCAGGGACCCGCTCTGTTGGCCTCAGGAAAGGCCAGTCCCCATGCGAGTTGCTAGGGGACCTCTCGGGATTCCTCTCCCGTCCATGCCGGGGCCTCAGTCCTTGTGTGGAGTCGGGGCCGGAACCTGAGGATTCCTCTCCAGTGTTGCCATGGATCTTGGGGTGCTTCTGAGTCTCCCCAGGGGAGTCAGGCCTCGTCTCGAGTGGGGGCATGCACGTGCGCTTTCCTCCCGAGCTGCAGCAGTAGTGTCACGCTTCCTGTCACGTGGATCAAGGGATCTGTGGCTTTCCCTCGAGGCTGTCCCTCGAGGCTTTCCCACGAGGCTTTCCCACACGGCTGTGCCACGTGCCACCTTGGTGTGAGTCGATCCTCGGCGTGAAAGACGAGCCGGTGAAGGGAAAAGAGGTTCCTCTGGAATGGACTGAGACATCTGGGGGACTCTTGGAATGGTGGCACGACCCTGGAGTTCCTCTCGCCGTTCCTGTTGAGAGGGCCTCCTCTTGAGATGCGACGGGAACGCCGGGAACTCTTTCCCGACGAAGCAGGGAAAGGATCCCTCATCTCGAGCTCCGAGGCGGAAACGGGGCTCCTCTGGATGTGGGCGGGACCCTCGTGATTCCTCTCGAGTGGAGACGGGTATGTCAGGGAACTTCTTGATTTGCACCAAGGGTGTGAAGGACCCTTTCGAAGTTCCAGAGGGGAGGTGTGATCAGCCTCGAGACGCCTCAGCGGAAATGGGCCTCATCTCGCCTGGAGGGGAGAACCTCCTGGATTTTCTCGAGTTGCGGCAGGTCTTCTCGAGTTACGACGGGGACCTCAGGGACCCGCTCTGGTGGCCTCAGGAAAGGCCAGTCCCCATGCGAGTTGCTAGGGGACCTCTCGGGATTCCTCTCCCGTCCATGCCGGGGCCTCAGTCCTTGTGTGGAGTCGGGGCCGGAACCTGAGGATTCCTCTCCAGTGTTGCCATGGATCTTGGGGTGCTTCTGAGTCTCCCCAGGGGAGTCAGGCCTCGTCTCGAGTGGGGGCATGCACGTGCGCTTTCCTCCCGAGATGCAGCAGTAGTGTCACGCTTCCTGTCACGGGGATCAAGGGATCTGTGGCTTTCCCTCGAGGCTGTCCCTCGAGGCTTTCCCACGAGGCTTTCCCACAGGGCTGTGCCACGTGCCACCTTGGTGTGAGTCGATCCTCGGCGTGAAAGACGAGCCGGTGAAGGGAAAAGAGGTTCCTCTGGAATGGACTGAGACATCTGGGGGACTCTTGGAATGGTGGCACGACCCTGGAGTTCCTCTCGCCATTCCTGTTGAGAGGGCCTCCTCTTGAGATGCGACGGGAAGGCCGGGAACTCTTTCCCGACGAAGCAGGGAAAGGATCCCTCATCTCGAACTACGAGGCGGAAACGGGGCTCCTGTGGATGTGGGCGGGACCCTCGTGATTCCTCTCGAGTGGAGACGGGCATGTCGGGGAACTTCTTGATTTGCACCAAGGGTGTGAAGGACCCTTTCGAAGTTCCAGAGGTGAGGTGTGATCAGCCTCGAGACGCCTCAGCAGAAATGGGCCTCATCTCGCCTGGAGGGGAGAACCTCCTGGATTTTCTCGAGTTTTGGCAGGTCTTCTCGAGTTACGACGGGGACCTCAGGGACCCGCTCTGGTGGCCTCAGGAAAGGCCAGTCCCCATGCGAGTTGCTAGGGGACCTCTCGGGATTCCTCTCCCGTCCATGCCGGGGCCTCAGTCCTTGTGTGGAGTCGGGGCCGGAACCTGAGGATTCCTCTCCAGTGTTGCCATGGATCTTGGGGTGCTTCTGAGTCTCCCCAGGGGAGTCAGGCCTCGTCTCGAGTGGGGGCATGCACGTGCGCTTTCCTCCCGAGATGCAGCAGTAGTGTCACGCTTCCTGTCACGTGGATCAAGGGATCTGTGGCTTTAACTCGAGGCTGTCCCTCGAGGCTTTCCCACGAGGCTTTCCCACAGGGCTGTGCCACGTGCCACCTTGGTGTGAGTCGATCCTCGGCGTGAAAGACGAGCCGGTGAAGGGAAAAGCGGTTCCTCTGGAATGGACTGAGACATCTGGGGGACTCTTGGAATGGTGGCACGACCCTGGAGTTCCTCTCGCCGTTACTGTAGAGAGGGCCTCCTCTTGAGATGCGACGGGAAGGCCGGGAACTCTTTCCCGACGAAGCAGGGAAAGGATCCCTCATCTCGAGCTACGAGGCGGAAACGGGGTTCCTCTGAATGTGGGCGGGACCCTCCTGATTCCTCTCGAGTGGAGACGGGTATGTCGGGGAACTTCTTGATTTGCACCAAGGGTGTGAAGGACCCTTTCGAAGTTCCAGAGGGGAGGTGTGATCAGCCTCGAGACGCCTCAACGGAAATGGGCCTCATCTCGCCTGGAGGGGAGAACCTCCTGGAT
Source organism: Budorcas taxicolor (assembly GCF_023091745.1). NCBI lineage: Eukaryota > Metazoa > Chordata > Mammalia > Artiodactyla > Bovidae > Budorcas > Budorcas taxicolor. The sequence goes on along the minus strand of NW_026291959.1, from coordinate 83,349 downwards.
TTTCTCGAGTTGCGGCAGGTCTTCTCGAGTTACGACGGGGACCTCAGGGACCCGCTCTGGTGGCCTCAGGAAAGGCCAGTCCCCATGCGAGTTGCTAGGGGACCTCTCGGGATTCCTCTCCCGTCCATGCCGGGGCCTCAGTCCTTGTGTGGAGTCGGGGCCGGAACCTGAGGATTCCTCTCCAGTGTTGCCATGGATCTTGGGGTGCTTCTGAGTCTCCCCAGGGGAGTCAGGCCTCGTCTCGAGTGGGGGCATGCACGTGCGCTTTCCTCCCGAGCTGCAGCAGTAGTGTCACGCTTCCTGTCACGTGGATCAAGGGATCTGTGGCTTTCCCTCGAGGCTGTCCCTCTAGGCTTTCCCACGAGGCTTTCCCACACGGCTGTGCCACGTGCCACCTTGGTGTCAGTCGATCCTCGGCGTGAAAGACGAGCCGGTGAAGGGAAAAGAGGTTCCTCTGGAATGGACTGAGACATCTGGGGGACTCTTGGAATGGTGGCACGACCCTGGAGTTCCTCTCGCCGTTCCTGTTGAGAGGGCCTCCTCTTGAGATGCGACGGGAACGCCGGGAACTCTTTCCCGACGAAGCAGGGAAAGGATCCCTCATCTCGAGCTACGAGGCGGAAACGGGGCTCCTCTGGATGTGGGCGGGACCCTCGTGATTCCTCTCGAGTGGAGACGGGTATGTCGGGGAACTTCTTGATTTGCACCAAGGGTGTGAAGGACCCTTTCGAAGTTCCAGAGGTGAGGTGTGATCAGCTTCGAGACGCCTCAGCGGAAATGGGCCTCATCTCGCCTGGAGGGGAGAACCTCCTGGATTTTCTCGAGTTGCGGCAGGTCTTCTCAAGTTACGACGGGGACCTCAGGGACCCGCTCTGGTGGCCTCAGGAAAGGCCAGTCCCCATGCGAGTTGCTAGGGGACCTCTCGGGATTCCTCTCCCGTCCATGCCGGGGCCTCAGTCCTTGTGTGGAGTCGGGGCCGGAACCTGAGGATTCCTCTCCAGTGTTGCCATGGATCTTGGGGTGCTTCTGAGTCTCCCCAGGGGAGTCAGGCCTCGTCTCGAGTGGGGGCATGCACGTGCGCTTTCCTCCCGAGATGCAGCAGTAGTGTCACGCTTCCTGTCACGTGGATCAAGGGATCTGTGGCTTTCACTCGAGGCTGTCCCTCGAGGCTTTCCCACGAGGCTTTCCCACAGGGCTGTGCCACGTGCCACCTTGGTGTGAGTCGATCCTCGGCGTGAAAGACGAGCCGGTGAAGGGAAAAGCGGTTCCTCTGGAATGGACTGAGACATCTGGGGGACTCTTGGAATGGTGGCACGACCCTGGAGTTCCTCTCGCCGTTACTGTAGAGAGGGCCTCCTCTTGAGATGCGACGGGAAGGCCGGGAACTCTTTCCCGACGAAGCAGGGAAAGGATCCCTCATCTCGAGCTACGAGGCGGAAACGGGGCTCCTCTGAATGTGGGCGGGACCCTCCTGATTCCTCTCGAGTGGAGACGGGTATGTCGGGGAACTTCTTGATTTGCACCAAGGGTGTGAAGGACCCTTTCGAAGTTCCAGAGGGGAGGTGTGATCAGCCTCGAGACGCCTCAACGGAAATGGGCCTCATCTCGCCTGGAGGGGAGAACCTCCTGGATTTTCTCGAGTTGCGGCAGGTCTTCTCGAGTTACGACGGGGACCTCAGGGACCCGCTCTGGTGGCCTCAGGAAAGGCCAGTCCCCATGCGAGTTGCTAGGGGACCTCTCGGGATTCCTCTCCCGTCCATGCCGGGGCCTCAGTCCTTGTGTGGAGTCGGGGCCGGAACCTGAGGATTCCTCTCCAGTGTTGCCATGGATCTTGGGGTGCTTCTGAGTCTCCCCAGGGGAGTCAGGCCTCGTCTCGAGTGGGGGCATGCACGTGCGCTTTCCTCCCGAGCTGCAGCAGTAGTGTCACGCTTCCTGTCACGTGGATCAAGGGATCTGTGGCTTTCCCTCGAGGCTGTCCCTCTAGGCTTTCCCACGAGGCTTTCCCACACGGCTGTGCCACGTGCCACCTTGGTGTCAGTCGATCCTCGGCGTGAAAGACGAGCCGGTGAAGGGAAAAGAGGTTCCTCTGGAATGGACTGAGACATCTGGGGGACTCTTGGAATGGTGGCACGACCCTGGAGTTCCTCTCGCCGTTCCTGTTGAGAGGGCCTCCTCTTGAGATGCGACGGGAACGCCGGGAACTCTTTCCCGACGAAGCAGGGAAAGGATCCCTCATCTCGAGCTACGAGGCGGAAACGGGGCTCCTCTGGATGTGGGCGGGACCCTCGTGATTCCTCTCGAGTGGAGACGGGTATGTCGGGGAACTTCTTGATTTGCACCAAGGGTGTGAAGGACCCTTTCGAAGTTCCAGAGGTGAGGTGTGATCAGCTTCGAGACGCCTCAGCGGAAATGGGCCTCATCTCGCCTGGAGGGGAGAACCTCCTGGATTTTCTCGAGTTGCGGCAGGTCTTCTCAAGTTACGACGGGGACCTCAGGGACCCGCTCTGGTGGCCTCAGGAAAGGCCAGTCCCCATGCGAGTTGCTAGGGGACCTCTCGGGATTCCTCTCCCGTCCATGCCGGGGCCTCAGTCCTTGTGTGGAGTCGGGGCCGGAACCTGAGGATTCCTCTCCAGTGTTGCCATGGATCTTGGGGTGCTTCTGAGTCTCCCCAGGGGAGTCAGGCCTCGTCTCGTGTGGGGACATGCACGTGCGCTTTCCTCCCGAGCTGCAGCAGTAGTGTTACGCTTCCTGTCACGTGGATCAAGGGATCTGTGGCTTTCCCTCGAGGCTGTCCCTCGAGGCTTTCCCACGAGGCTTTCCCACAGGGCTCTGCCACGTGCCACCTTGGTGTGAGTCGATCCTCGGCGTGAAAGACGAGCCGGTGAAGGCAAAAGAGGTTCCTCTGGAAAGGACTGAGACATCTGGGGGACTCTTGGAATGGTGGCACGACCCTGGAGTTCCTCTCGCCGTTCCTGTAGAGAGGGCGTCCTCTTGAGATGCGACGGGAAGGCCGGGAACTCTTTCCCGACGAAGCAGGGAAAGGATCCCTCATCTCGAGCTACGAGGCGGAAACGGGGCTCCTCTGAATGTGGGCGGGACCCTCGTGATTCCTCTCGAGTGGAGACAGGTATGTCGGGGAACTTCTTGATTTGCACCAAGGGTGTGAAGGACCCTTTCGAAGTTCCAGAGGGGAGGTGTGATCAGCCTCGAGACGCCTCAGCGGAAATGGGCCTCATCTCGCCTGGAGGGGAGAACCTCCTGGATTTTCTCGAGATGTGGCAGGTCTTCTCGAGTTACGACGGGGACCTCAGGGACCCGCTCTGGTGGCCTCAGGAAAGGCCAGTCCCCATGCGAGTTGCTAGGGGACCTCTCGGGATTCCTCTCCCGTCCATGCCGGGGCCTCAGTCCTTGTGGGGAGTCGGAGACGGAACCTGAGGTTTCCTCTCCAGTGTTGCCATGGATCTTGGGGTGCTTCTGAGTCTCCCCAGTTGAGTCAGGCCTCGTCTCGAGTGGGGGCATGCACGTGCGCTTTCCTCCCGAGCTGCAGCAGTAGTGTCACGCTTCCTGTCACGTGGATCAAGGGATCTGTGGCTTTCCCTCGAGGCTGTCCCTCGAGGCTTTCCCACGAGGATTTCCCACAGGGCTGTGCCACGTGCCACCTTGGTGTGAGTCGATCCTCGGTGTGAAAGACGAGCCGGTGAAGGCAATAGAGGTTCCTCTGGAATGGACTGAGACATCTGGGGGACTCTTGGAATGGTGGCACGACCCTGGAGTTCCTCTCGCCGTTCCTGTAGAGAGGGCCTCCTCTTGAGATGCGACGGGAAGGCCGGGAACTCTTTCCCGACGAAGCAGGGAAAGGATCCCTCATCTCGAGCTACGAGGCGGAAACGGGGCTACTCTGCATGTGGGCGGGACCCTCGTGATTCCTCTCGAGTGGAGACGGGTATGTCGGGGAACTTCTTGATTTGCACCAAGGGTGTGAAGGACCCTTTCGAAGTTCCAGAGGGGAGGTGTGATCAGCCTCGAGACGCCTCAGCGGAAATGGGCCTCATCTCGCCTGGAGGGGAGAACCTCCTGGATTTTCTCGAGTTGCGGCAGGTCTTCTCGAGTTACGACGGGGACCTCAGGGACCCGCTCTGGTGGCCTCAGGAAAGGCCAGTCCCCATGCGAGTTGCTAGGGGACCTCTCGGGATTCCTCTCCCGTCCATGCCGGGGCCTCAGTCCTTGTGTGGAGTCGGGGCCGGAACCTGAGGATTCCTCTCCAGTGTTGCCATGGATCTTGGGGTGCTTCTGAGTCTCCCCAGGGGAGTCAGGCCTCGTCTCGAGTGGGGGCATGCACGTGCGCTTTCCTCCCGAGCTGCAGCAGTAGTGTCACGCTTCCTGTCACGTGGATCAAGGGATCTGTGGCTTTCCCTCGAGGCTGTCCCTCGAGGCTTTCCCACGAGGCTTTCCCACAGGGCTGTGCCACGTGCCACCTTGGTGTGAGTCGATCCTCGGCGTGAAAGACGAGCCGGTGAAGGCAAAAGAGGTTCCTCTGGAATGGACTGAGACATCTGGGGGACTCTTGGAATGGTGGCACGACCCTGGAGTTCCTCTCGCCGTTCCTGTTGAGAGGGCCTCCCCTTGAGATGCGACGGGAAGGCCGGGAACTCTTTCCCGACGAAGCAGGGAAAGGATCCCTCATCTCGAGCTACGAGGCGGAAACGGGGCTCCTCTGAATGTGGGCGGGACCCTCGTGATTCCTCTCGAGTGGAGACGGGTATGTCGGGGAACTTCTTGATTTGCACCAAGGGTGTGAAGGACCCTTTCGAAGTTCCAGAGGGGAGGTGTGATCAGCCTCGAGACGCCTCAGCGGAAATGGGCCTCATCTCGCCTGGAGGGGAGAACCTCCTGGATTTTCTCGAGTTGCGGCAGGTCTTCTCGAGTTACGACGGGGACCTCAGGGACCCGCTCTGGTGGCCTCAGGAAAGGCCAGTCCCCATGCGAGTTGCTAGGGGACCTCTCGGGATTCCTCTCCCGTCCATGCCGGGGCCTCAGTCCTTGTGTGGAGTCGGGGCCGGAACCTGAGGATTCCTCTCCAGTGTTGCCATGGATCTTGGGGTGCTTCTGAGTCTCCCCAGGGGAGTCAGGCCTCGTCTCGAGTGGGGGCATGCACGTGCGCTTTCCTCCCGAGCTGCAGCAGTAGTGTCACGCTTCCTGTCACGTGGATCAAGGGATCTGTGGCTTTCCCTCGAGGCTGTCCCTCGAGGCTTTCCCACGAGGCTTTCCCACAGGGCTGTGCCACGTGCCACCTTGGTGTGAGTCGATCCTCGGCGTGAAAGACGAGCCGGTGAAGGGAAAAGAGGTTCCTCTGGAATGGACTGAGACATCTGGGGGACTCTTGGAATGGTGGCACGACCCTGGAGTTCCTCTCGCCGTTCCTGTTGAGAGGGCCTCCTCTTGAGATGCGACGGGAAGGCCGGGAACTCTTTCCCGACGAAGCAGGGAAAGGATCCCTCATCTCGAGCTACGAGGCGGAAACGGGGCAACTCTGATGTGGGCGGGACCCTCGTGATTCCTCTCGAGTGGAGACGGGCATGTCGGGGAACTTCTTGATTTGCACCAAGGGTGTGAAGGAGCCTTTCGAAGTTCCAGAGGTGAGGTGTGATCAGCCTCGAGACGCCTCAGCAGAAATGGGCCTCATCTCGCCTGGAGGGGAGAACCTCCTGGATTTTCTCGAGTTTTGGCAGGTCTTCTCGAGTTACGACGGGGACCTCAGGGACCCGCTCTGGTGGCCTCAGGAAAGGCCAGTCCCCATGCGAGTTGCTAGGGGACCTCTCGGGATTCCTCTCCCGTCCATGCCGGGGCCTCAGTCCTTGTGTGGAGTCGGGGCCGGAACCTGAGGATTCCTCTCCAGTGTTGCCATGGATCTTGGGGTGCTTCTGAGTCTCCCCAGGGGAGTCAGGCCTCGTCTCGAGTGGGGGCATGCACGTGCGCTTTCCTCCCGAGATGCAGCAGTAGTGTCACGCTTCCTGTCACGTGGATCAAGGGATCTGTGGCTTTCACTCGAGGCTGTCCCTCGAGGCTTTCCCACGAGGCTTTCCCACAGGGCTGTGCCACGTGCCACCTTGGTGTGAGTCGATCCTCGGCGTGAAAGACGAGCCGGTGAAGGGAAAAGCGGTTCCTCTGGAATGGACTGAGACATCTGGGGGACTCTTGGAATGGTGGCACGACCCTGGAGTTCCTCTCGCCGTTACTGTAGAGAGGGCCTCCTCTTGAGATGCGACGGGAAGGCCGGGAACTCTTTCCCGACGAAGCAGGGAAAGGATCCCTCATCTCGAGCTACGAGGCGGAAACGGGGCTCCTCTGAATGTGGGCGGGACCCTCCTGATTCCTCTCGAGTGGAGACGGGTATGTCGGGGAACTTCTTGATTTGCACCAAGGGTGTGAAGGACCCTTTCGAAGTTCCAGAGGGGAGGTGTGATCAGCCTCGAGACGCCTCAACGGAAATGGGCCTCATCTCGCCTGGAGGGGAGAACCTCCTGGATTTTCTCGAGTTGCGGCAGGTCTTCTCGAGTTACGACGGGGACCTCAGGGACCCGCTCTGGTGGCCTCAGGAAAGGCCAGTCCCCATGCGAGTTGCTAGGGGACCTCTCGGGATTCCTCTCCCGTCCATGCCGGGGCCTCAGTCCTTGTGTGGAGTCGGGGCCGGAACCTGAGGATTCCTCTCCAGTGTTGCCATGGATCTTGGGGTGCTTCTGAGTCTCCCCAGGGGAGTCAGGCCTCGTCTCGAGTGGGGGCATGCACGTGCGCTTTCCTCCCGAGCTGCAGCAGTAGTGTCACGCTTCCTGTCACGTGGATCAAGGGATCTGTGGCTTTCCCTCGAGGCTGTCCCTCTAGGCTTTCCCACGAGGCTTTCCCACACGGCTGTGCCACGTGCCACCTTGGTGTCAGTCGATCCTCGGCGTGAAAGACGAGCCGGTGAAGGGAAAAGAGGTTCCTCTGGAATGGACTGAGACATCTGGGGGACTCTTGGAATGGTGGCACGACCCTGGAGTTCCTCTCGCCGTTCCTGTTGAGAGGGCCTCCTCTTGAGATGCGACGGGAACGCCGGGAACTCTTTCCCGACGAAGCAGGGAAAGGATCCCTCATCTCGAGCTACGAGGCGGAAACGGGGCTCCTCTGGATGTGGGCGGGACCCTCGTGATTCCTCTCGAGTGGAGACGGGTATGTCGGGGAACTTCTTGATTTGCACCAAGGGTGTGAAGGACCCTTTCGAAGTTCCAGAGGTGAGGTGTGATCAGCTTCGAGACGCCTCAGCGGAAATGGGCCTCATCTCGCCTGGAGGGGAGAACCTCCTGGATTTTCTCGAGTTGCGGCAGGTCTTCTCAAGTTACGACGGGGACCTCAGGGACCCGCTCTGGTGGCCTCAGGAAAGGCCAGTCCCCATGCGAGTTGCTAGGGGACCTCTCGGGATTCCTCTCCCGTCCATGCCGGGGCCTCAGTCCTTGTGTGGAGTCGGGGCCGGAACCTGAGGATTCCTCTCCAGTGTTGCCATGGATCTTGGGGTGCTTCTGAGTCTCCCCAGGGGAGTCAGGCCTCGTCTCGTGTGGGGACATGCACGTGCGCTTTCCTCCCGAGCTGCAGCAGTAGTGTTACGCTTCCTGTCACGTGGATCAAGGGATCTGTGGCTTTCCCTCGAGGCTGTCCCTCGAGGCTTTCCCACGAGGCTTTCCCACAGGGCTCTGCCACGTGCCACCTTGGTGTGAGTCGATCCTCGGCGTGAAAGACGAGCCGGTGAAGGCAAAAGAGGTTCCTCTGGAAAGGACTGAGACATCTGGGGGACTCTTGGAATGGTGGCACGACCCTGGAGTTCCTCTCGCCGTTCCTGTAGAGAGGGCCTCCTCTTGAGATGCGACGGGAAGGCCGGGAACTCTTTCCCGACGAAGCAGGGAAAGGATCCCTCATCTCGAGCTACGAGGCGGAAACGGGGCTCCTCTGAATGTGGGCGGGACCCTCGTGATTCCTCTCGAGTGGAGACAGGTATGTCGGGGAACTTCTTGATTTGCACCAAGGGTGTGAAGGACCCTTTCGAAGTTCCAGAGGGGAGGTGTGATCAGCCTCGAGACGCCTCAGCGGAAATGGGCCTCATCTCGCCTGGAGGGGAGAACCTCCTGGATTTTCTCGAGATGTGGCAGGTCTTCTCGAGTTACGACGGGGACCTCAGGGACCCGCTCTGGTGGCCTCAGGAAAGGCCAGTCCCCATGCGAGTTGCTAGGGGACCTCTCGGGATTCCTCTCCCGTCCATGCCGGGGCCTCAGTCCTTGTGGGGAGTCGGAGACGGAACCTGAGGTTTCCTCTCCAGTGTTGCCATGGATCTTGGGGTGCTTCTGAGTCTCCCCAGTTGAGTCAGGCCTCGTCTCGAGTGGGGGCATGCACGTGCGCTTTCCTCCCGAGCTGCAGCAGTAGTGTCACGCTTCCTGTCACGTGGATCAAGGGATCTGTGGCTTTCCCTCGAGGCTGTCCCTCGAGGCTTTCCCACGAGGATTTCCCACAGGGCTGTGCCACGTGCCACCTTGGTGTGAGTCGATCCTCGGTGTGAAAGACGAGCCGGTGAAGGCAATAGAGGTTCCTCTGGAATGGACTGAGACATCTGGGGGACTCTTGGAATGGTGGCACGACCCTGGAGTTCCTCTCGCCGTTCCTGTAGAGAGGGCCTCCTCTTGAGATGCGACGGGAAGGCCGGGAACTCTTTCCCGACGAAGCAGGGAAAGGATCCCTCATCTCGAGCTACGAGGCGGAAACGGGGCTACTCTGCATGTGGGCGGGACCCTCGTGATTCCTCTCGAGTGGAGACGGGTATGTCGGGGAACTTCTTGATTTGCACCAAGGGTGTGAAGGACCCTTTCGAAGTTCCAGAGGGGAGGTGTGATCAGCCTCGAGACGCCTCAGCGGAAATGGGCCTCATCTCGCCTGGAGGGGAGAACCTCCTGGATTTTCTCGAGTTGCGGCAGGTCTTCTCGAGTTACGACGGGGACCTCAGGGACCCGCTCTGGTGGCCTCAGGAAAGGCCAGTCCCCATGCGAGTTGCTAGGGGACCTCTCGGGATTCCTCTCCCGTCCATGCCGGGGCCTGAGTCCTTGTGTGGAGTCGGGGCCGGAACCTGAGGATTCCTCTCCAGTGTTGCCATGGATCTTGGGGTGCTTCTGAGTCTCCCCAGGGGAGTCAGGCCTCGTCTGGAGTGGGGGCATGCACGTGCGCTTTCCTCCCGAGCTGCAGCAGTAGTGTCACGCTTCCTGTCACGTGGATCAAGGGATCTGTGGCTTTCCCTCGAGGCTGTCCCTCGAGGCTTTCCCACGAGGCTTTCCCACAGGGCTGTGCCACGTGCCACCTTGGTGTGAGTCGATCCTCGGCGTGAAAGACGAGCCGGTGAAGGCAAAAGAGGTTCCTCTGGAATGGACTGAGACATCTGCGGGACTCTTGGAATGGTGGCACGACCCTGGAGTTCCTCTCGCCGTTCCTGTTGAGAGGGCCTCCCCTTGAGATGCGACGGGAAGGCCGGGAACTCTTTCCCGACGAAGCAGGGAAAGGATCCCTCATCTCGAGCTACGAGGCGGAAACGGGGCTCCTCTGAATGTGGGCGGGACCCTCGTGATTCCTCTCGAGTGGAGACGGGTATGTCGGGGAACTTCTTGATTTGCACCAAGGGTGTGAAGGACCCTTTCGAAGTTCCAGAGGGGAGGTGTGATCAGCCTCGAGACGCCTCAGCGGAAATGGGCCTCATCTCGCCTGGAGGGGAGAACCTCCTGGATTTTCTCGAGTTGCGGCAGGTCTTCTCGAGTTACGACGGGGACCTCAGGGACCCGCTCTGGTGGCCTCAGGAAAGGCCAGTCCCCATGCGAGTTGCTAGGGGACCTCTCGGGATTCCTCTCCCGTCCATGCCGGGGCCTCAGTCCTTGTGTGGAGTCGGGGCCGGAACCTGAGGATTCCTCTCCAGTGTTGCCATGGATCTTGGGGTGCTTCTGAGTCTCCCCAGGGGAGTCAGGCCTCGTCTCGAGTGGGGGCATGCACGTGCGCTTTCCTCCCGAGCTGCAGCAGTAGTGTCACGCTTCCTGTCACGTGGATCAAGGGATCTGTGGCTTTCCCTCGAGGCTGTCCCTCGAGGCTTTCCCACGAGGCTTTCCCACAGGGCTGTGCCACGTGCCACCTTGGTGTGAGTCGATCCTCGGCGTGAAAGACGAGCCGGTGAAGGGAAAAGAGGTTCCTCTGGAATGGACTGAGACATCTGGGGGACTCTTGGAATGGTGGCACGACCCTGGAGTTCCTCTCGCCGTTCCTGTTGAGAGGGCCTCCTCTTGAGATGCGACGGGAAGGCCGGGAACTCTTTCCCGACGAAGCAGGGAAAGGATCCCTCATCTCGAGCTACGAGGCGGAAACGGGGCAACTCTGATGTGGGCGGGACCCTCGTGATTCCTCTCGAGTGGAGACGGGCATGTCGGGGAACTTCTTGATTTGCACCAAGGGTGTGAAGGACCCTTTCGAAGTTCCAGAGGTGAGGTGTGATCAGCCTCGAGACGCCTCAGCAGAAATGGGCCTCATCTCGCCTGGAGGGGAGAACCTCCTGGATTTTCTCGAGTTGCGGCAGGTCTTCTCGAGTTACGACTGGGACCTCAGGGACCCGCTCTGGTGGCCTCAGGAAAGGCCAGTCCCCATGCGAGTTGCTAGGGGACCTCTCGGGATTCCTCTCCCGTCCATGCCGGGGCCTCAGTCCTTGTGTGGAGTCGGGGCCGGAACCTGAGGATTCCTCTCCAGTGTTGCCATGGATCTTGGGGTGCTTCTGAGTCTCCCCAGGGGAGTCAGTCCTCGTCTCGAGTGGGGGCATGCACGTGCGCTTTCCTCCCGAGCTGCAGCAGTAGTGTCACGCTTCCTGTCACGTGGATCAAGGGATCTGTGGCTTTCCCTCGAGGCTGTCCCTCGAGGCTTTCCCACGAGGCTTTCCCACACGGCTGTGCCACGTGCCACCTTGGTGTGAGTCGATCCTCGGCGTGAAAGACGAGCCGGTGAAGGGAAAAGAGGTTCCTCTGGAATGGACTGAGACATCTGGGGGACTCTTGGAATGGTGGCACGACCCTGGAGTTCCTCTCGCCGTTCCTTTTGAGAGGGCCTCCTCTTGAGATGCGACGGGAACGCCGGGAACTCTTTCCCGACGAAGCAGGGAAAGGATCCCTCATCTCGAGCTACGAGGCGGAAACGGGGCTCCTCTGGATGTGGGCGGGACCCTCGTGATTCCTCTCGAGTGGAGACGGGTATGTCGGGGAACTTCTTGATTTGCACCAAGGGTGTGAAGGACCCTTTCGAAGTTCCAGAGGTGAGGTGTGATCAGCTTCGAGACGCCTCAGCGGAAATGGGCCTCATCTCGCCTGGAGGGGAGAACCTCCTGGATTTTCTCGAGTTGCGGCAGGTCTTCTCAAGTTACGACGGGGACCTCAGGGACCCGCTCTGGTGGCCTCAGGAAAGGCAAGTCCCCATGCGAGTTGCTAGGGGACCTCTCGGGATTCCTCTCCCGTCCATGCCGGGGCCTCAGTCCTTGTGTGGAGACGGGGCCGGAACCTGAGGATTCCTCTCCAGTGTTGCCATGGATCTTGGGGTGCTTCTGAGTCTCCCCAGGGGAGTCAGGCCTCGTCTAGTGTGGGGGCATGCACGTGCGCTTTCCTCCCGAGCTGCAGCAGTAGTGTTACGCTTCCTGTCACGTGGATCAAGGGATCTGTGGCTTTCCCTCGAGGCTGTCCCTTGAGGCTTTCCCACGAGGCTTTCCCACAGGGCTGTGCCACGTGCCACCTTGGTGTGAGTCGATCCTCGGCGTGAAAGACGAGCCGGTGAAGGGAAAAGAGGTTCCTCTGGAATGGACTGAGACATCTGGGGGACTCTTGGAATGGTGGCACGACCCTGGAGTTCCTCTCGCAGTTCCTGTAGAGAGGGCCTCCTCTTGAGATGCGACGGGAAGGCCGGGAACTCTTTCCCGACGAAGCAGGGAAAGGATCCCTCATCTCGAGCTACGAGGCGGAAACGGGGCTCCTCTGAATGTGGGCGGGACCCTCGTGATTCCTCTCGAGTGGAGACGGGTATGTCGGGGAACTTCTTGATTTGCACCAAGGGTGTGAAGGAGCGTTTCGAAGTTCCAGAGGTGAGGTGTGATCAGCCTCGAGACGCCTCAGCAGAAATGGGCCTCATCTCGCCTGGAGGGGAGAACCTCCTGGATTTTCTCGAGTTTTGGCAGGTCTTCTCGAGTTACGACGGGGACCTCAGGGACCCGCTCTGTTGGCCTCAGGAAAGGCCAGTCCCCATGCGAGTTGCTAGGGGACCTCTCGGGATTCCTCTCCCGTCCATGCCGGGGCCTCAGTCCTTGTGTGGAGTCGGGGCCGGAACCTGAGCATTCCTCTCCAGTGTTGCCATGGATCTTGGGGTGCTTCTGAGTCTCCCCAGGGGAGTCAGGCCTCGTCTCGAGTGGGGGCATGCACGTGCGCTTTCCTCCCGAGCTTCAGCAGTAGTGTTACGCTTCCTGTCACGTGGATCAAGAGATCTGTGGCTTTCCCTCGAGGCTGTCCCTCGAGGCTTTCCCACGAGGCTTCCCACAGGGCTGTGCCACGTGCCACCTTGGTGTGAGTCGATCCTCGGCGTGAAAGACGAGCCGGTGAAGGGAAAAGAGGTTCCTCTGGAATGGACTGAGACATCTGGGGGACTCTTGGAATGGTGGCACGACCCTGGAGTTCCTCTCGCCGTTCCTGTTGAGAGGGGCCTCCTCTTGAGTTACGACGGGAAGGCCGGGAACTCTTTCCGACGAAGCAGGGAAAGGATCCCTCATCTCGAGCTACGAGGCGGAAACGGGGCAACTCTGATGTGGGCGGGACCCTCGTGATTCCTCTCGAGTGGAGACGGGCATGTCGGGGAACTTCTTGATTTGCACCAAGGGTGTGAAGGAGCCTTTCGAAGTTCCAGAGGTGAGGTGTGATCAGCCTCCAGACGCCTCAGCAGAAATGGGCCTCATCTCGCCTGGAGGGGAGAACCTCCTGGATTTTCTCGAGTTTTGGCAGGTCTTCTCGAGTTACGACGGGGATCTCAGGGACCGCTCTGGTGGCCTCAGGAAAGGCCAGTCCCCATGCGAGTTGCTAGGGGACCTCTCGGGATTCCTCTCCCGTCCATGCCGGGGCCTCAGTCCTTGTGTGGAGTCGGGGCCGGAACCTGAGGATTCCTCTCCAGTGTTGCCATGGATCTTGGGGTGCTTCTGAGTCTCCCCAGGGGAGTCAGGCCTCGTCTCGAGTGGGGGCATGCACGTGCGCTTTCCTCCCGAGATGCAGCAGTAGTGTCACGCTTCCTGTCACGTGGATCAAGGGATCTGTGGCTTTCACTCGAGGCTGTCCTTCGAGGCTTTCCCACGAGGCTTTCCCACAGGGCTGTGCCACGTGCCACCTTGGTGTGAGTCGATCCTCGGCGTGAAAGACGAGCCGGTGAAGGCAAAAGAGGTTCCTCTGGAATGGACTGAGACATCTGGGGGACTCTTGGAATGGTGGCACGACCCTGGAGTTCCTCTCGCCGTTACTGTAGAGAGGGCCTCCTCTTGAGATGCGACGGGAAGGCCGGGAACTCTTTCCCGACGAAGCAGGGAAAGGATCCCTCATCTCGAGCTACGAGGCGGGGAAACGGGGGCTCCTCTGAATGTGGGCGGGACCCTCCTGATTCCTCTCGAGTGGAGACGGGTATGTCGGGGAACTTCTTGATTTGCACCAAGGGTGTGAAGGACCCTTTCGAAGTTCCAGAGGGGAGGTGTGATCAGCCTCGAGACGCCTCAGCGGAAATGGGCCTCATCTCGCCTGGAGGGGAGAACCTCCTGGATTTTCTCGAGTTGCGGCAGGTCTTCTCGAGTTACGACGGGGACCTCAGGGACCCGCTCTGGTGGCCTCAGGAAAGGCCAGTCCCCATGCGAGTTGCTAGGGGACCTCTCGGGATTCCTCTCCCGTCCATGCCGGGGCCTCAGTCCTTGTGTGGAGTCGGGGCCGGAACCTGAGGATTCCTCTCCAGTGTTGCCATGGATCTTGGGGTGCTTCTGAGTCTCCCCAGGGGAGTCAGGCCTCGTCTCGAGTGGGGGCATGCACGTGCGCTTTCCTCCCGAGCTGCAGCAGTAGTGTCACGCTTCCTGTCACGTGGATCAAGGGATCTGTGGCTTTCCCTCGAGGCTGTCCCTCGAGGCTTTCCCACGAGGCTTTCCCACAGGGCTGTGCCACGTGCCACCTTGGTGTGAGTCGATCCTCGGCGTGAAAGACGAGCCGGTGAAGGGAAAAGAGGTTCCTCTGGAATGGACTGAGACATCTGGGGGGACTCTTGGAATGGTGGCACGACCCTGGAGTTCCTCTCGCCGTTCCTGTTGAGAGGGCCTCCTCTTGAGATGCGACGGGAAGGCCGGGAACTCTTTCCCGACGAAGCAGGGAAAGGATCCCTCATCTCGAGCTACGAGGCGGAAACGGGGCAACTCTGATGTGGGCGGGACCCTCGTGATTCCTCTCGAGTGGAGACGGGCATGTCGGGGGAACTTCTTGATTTGCACCAAGGGTGTGAAGGACCCTTTCGAAGTTCCAGAGGTGAGGTGTGATCAGCCTCGAGACGCCTCAGCAGAAATGGGCCTCATCTCGCCTGGAGGGGAGAACCTCCTGGATTTTCTCGAGTTGCGGCAGGTCTTCTCGAGTTACGACTGGGACCTCAGGGACCCGCTCTGGTGGCCTCAGGAAAGGCCAGTCCCCATGCGAGTTGCTAGGGGACCTCTCGGGATTCCTCTCCCGTCCATGCCGGGGCCTCAGTCCTTGTGTGGAGTCGGGGCCGGAACCTGAGGATTCCTCTCCAGTGTTGCCATGGATCTTGGGGTGCTTCTGAGTCTCCCCAGGGGAGTCAGTCCTCGTCTCGAGTGGGGGCATGCACGTGCGCTTTCCTCCCGAGCTGCAGCAGTAGTGTCACGCTTCCTGTCACGTGGATCAAGGGATCTGTGGCTTTCCCTCGAGGCTGTCCCTCGAGGCTTTCCCACGAGGCTTTCCCACACGGCTGTGCCACGTGCCACCTTGGTGTGAGTCGATCCTCGGCGTGAAAGACGAGCCGGTGAAGGGAAAAGAGGTTCCTCTGGAATGGACTGAGACATCTGGGGGACTCTTGGAATGGTGGCACGACCCTGGAGTTCCTCTCGCCGTTCCTTTTGAGAGGGCCTCCTCTTGAGATGCGACGGGAACGCCGGGAACTCTTTCCCGACGAAGCAGGGAAAGGATCCCTCATCTCGAGCTACGAGGCGGAAACGGGGCTCCTCTGGATGTGGGCGGGACCCTCGTGATTCCTCTCGAGTGGAGACGGGTATGTCGGGGAACTTCGGGTGTGAAGGACCCTTTCGAAGTTCCAGAGGTGAGGTGTGATCAGCTTCGAGACGCCTCAGCGGAAATGGGCCTCATCTCGCCTGGAGGGGAGAACCTCCTGGATTTTCTCGAGTTGCGGCAGGTCTTCTCAAGTTACGACGGGGACCTCAGGGACCCGCTCTGGTGGCCTCAGGAAAGGCCAGTCCCCATGCGAGTTGCTAGGGGACCTCTCGGGATTCCTCTCCCGTCCATGCCGGGGCCTCAGTCCTTGTGTGGAGACGGGGCCGGAACCTGAGGATTCCTCTCCAGTGTTGCCATGGATCTTGGGGTGCTTCTGAGTCTCCCCAGGGGAGTCAGGCCTCGTCTAGTGTGGGGGCATGCACGTGCGCTTTCCTCCCGAGCTGCAGCAGTAGTGTTACGCTTCCTGTCACGTGGATCAAGGGATCTGTGGCTTTCCCTCGAGGCTGTCCCTTGAGGCTTTCCCACGAGGCTTTCCCACAGGGCTGTGCTACGTGCCACCTTGGTGTGAGTCGATCCTCGGCGTGAAAGACGAGCCGGTGAAGGGAAAAGAGGTTCCTCTGGAATGGACTGAGACATCTGGGGGACTCTTGGAATGGTGGCACGACCCTGGAGTTCCTCTCGCAGTTCCTGTAGAGAGGGCCTCCTCTTGAGATGCGACGGGAAGGCCGGGAACTCTTTCCCGACGAAGCAGGGAAAGGATCCCTCATCTCGAGCTACGAGGCGGAAACGGGGCTCCTCTGAATGTGGGCGGGACCCTCGTGATTCCTCTCGAGTGGAGACGGGTATGTCGGGGAACTTCTTGATTTGCACCAAGGGTGTGAAGGAGCGTTTCGAAGTTCCAGAGGTGAGGTGTGATCAGCCTCGAGACGCCTCAGCAGAAATGGGCCTCATCTCGCCTGGAGGGGAGAACCTCCTGGATTTTCTCGAGTTTTGGCAGGTCTTCTCGAGTTACGACGGGGACCTCAGGGACCCGCTCTGTTGGCCTCAGGAAAGGCCAGTCCCCATGCGAGTTGCTAGGGGACCTCTCGGGATTCCTCTCCCGTCCATGCCGGGGCCTCAGTCCTTGTGTGGAGTCGGGGCCGGAACCTGAGGATTCCTCTCCAGTGTTGCCATGGATCTTGGGGTGCTTCTGAGTCTCCCCAGGGGGAGTCAGGCCTCGTCTCGAGTGGGGGCATGCACGTGCGCTTTCCTCCCGAGCTGCAGCAGTAGTGTCACGCTTCCTGTCACGTGGATCAAGGGATCTGTGGCTTTCCCTCGAGGCTGTCCCTCGAGGCTTTCCCACGAGGCTTTCCCACAGGGCTGTGCCACGTGCCACCTTGGTGTGATTCGATCCTCGGCGTGAAAGACGAGCCGGTGAAGGGAAAAGAGGTTCCTCTGGAATGGACTGAGACATCTGGGGGACTCTTGGAATGGTGGCACGACCCTGGAGTTCCTCTCGCCGTTCCTGTTGAGAGGGCCTCCTCTTGAGATGCGACGGGAAGGCCGGGAACTCTTTCCCGACGAAGCAGGGAAAGGATCCCTCATCTCGAGCTACGAGGCGGGAAACGGGGCAACTCTGATGTGGGCGGGACCCTCGTGATTCCTCTCGAGTGGAGACGGGCATGTCGGGGGAACTTCTTGATTTGCACCAAGGGTGTGAAGGACCCCTTTCGAAGTTCCAGAGGTGAGGTGTGATCAGCCTCGAGACGCCTCAGCAGAAATGGGCCTCATCTCGCCTGGAGGGGAGAACCTCCTGGATTTTCTCGAGTTGCGGCAGGTCTTCTCGAGTTACGACTGGGACCTCAGGGACCCGCTCTGGTGGCCTCAGGAAAGGCCAGTCCCCATGCGAGTTGCTAGGGGACCTCTCGGGATTCCTCTCCCGTCCATGCCGGGGCCTCAGTCCTTGTGTGGAGTCGGGGCCGGAACCTGAGGATTCCTCTCCAGTGTTGCCATGGATCTTGGGGTGCTTCTGAGTCTCCCCAGGGGAGTCAGTCCTCGTCTCGAGTGGGGGCATGCACGTGCGCTTTCCTCCCGAGCTGCAGCAGTAGTGTCACGCTTCCTGTCACGTGGATCAAGGGATCTGTGGCTTTCCCTCGAGGCTGTCCCTCGAGGCTTTCCCACGAGGCTTTCCACACGGCTGTGCCACGTGCCACCTTGGTGTGAGTCGATCCTCGGCGTGAAAGACGAGCCGGTGAAGGGAAAAGAGGTTCCTCTGGAATGGACTGAGACATCTGGGGGACTCTTGGAATGGTGGCACGACCCTGGAGTTCCTCTCGCCGTTCCTGTTGAGAGGGCCTCCTCTTGAGATGCGACGGGAACGCCGGGAACTCTTTCCCGACGAAGCAGGGAAAGGATCCCTCATCTCGAGCTACGAGGCGGAAACGGGGCTCCTCTGGATGTGGGCGGGACCCTCGTGATTCCTCTCGAGTGGAGCGGGTATGTCGGGGAACTTCTTGATTTGCACCAAGGGTGTGAAGGACCCTTTTGAAGTTCCAGAGGTGAGGTGTGATCAGCGTCGAGACGCCTCAGCGGAAATGGGCCTCATCTCGCCTGGAGGGGAGAACCTCCTGGATTTTCTCGAGTTGCGGCAGGTCTTCTCAAGTTACGACGGGGACCTCAGGGACCCGCTCTGGTGGCCTCAGGAAAGGCCAGTCCCCATGCGAGTTGCTAGGGGACCTCTCGGGATTCCTCTCCCGTCCATGCCGGGGGCCTCAGTCCCTTGTGTGGAGACGGGGCCGGAACCTGAGGATTCCTCTCCAGTGTTGCCATGGATCTTGGGGTGCTTCTGAGTCTCCCCAGGGGAGTCAGGCCTCGTCTAGTGTGGGGGCATGCACGTGCGCTTTCCTCCCGAGCTGCAGCAGTAGTGTTACGCTTCCTGTCACGTGGATCAAGGGATCTGTGGCTTTCCCTCGAGGCTGTCCCTTGAGGCTTTCCCACGAGGCTTTCCCACAGGGCTGTGCCACGTGCCACCTTGGTGTGAGTCGATCCTCGGCGTGAAAGACGAGCCGGTGAAGGGAAAAGAGGTTCCTCTGGAATGGACTGAGACATCTGGGGGACTCTTGGAATGGTGGCACGACCCTGGAGTTCCTCTCGCAGTTCCTGTAGAGAGGGCCTCCTCTTGAGATGCGACGGGAAGGCCGGGAACTCTTTCCCGACGAAGCAGGGAAAGGATCCCTCATCTCGAGCTACGAGGCGGAAACGGGGGCTCCTCTGAATGTGGGCGGGACCCTCGTGATTCCTCTCGAGTGGAGACGGGTATGTCGGGGAACTTCTTGATTTGCACCAAGGGTGTGAAGGAGCGTTTCGAAGTTCCAGAGGTGAGGTGTGATCAGCCTCGAGACGCCTCAGCAGAAATGGGCCTCATCTCGCCTGGAGGGGAGAACCTCCTGGATTTTCTCGAGTTTTGGCAGGTCTTCTCGAGTTACGACGGGGACCTCAGGGACCCGCTCTGTTGGCCTCAGGAAAGGCCAGTCCCCATGCGAGTTGCTAGGGGACCTCTCGGGATTCCTCTCCCGTCCATGCCGGGGCCTCAGTCCTTGTGTGGAGTCGGGGCCGGAACCTGAGCATTCCTCTCCAGTGTTGCCATGGATCTTGGGGTGCTTCTGAGTCTCCCCAGGGGAGTCAGGCCTCGTCTCGAGTGGGGGCATGCACGTGCGCTTTCCTCCCGAGCTTCAGCAGTAGTGTTACGCTTCCTGTCACGTGGATCAAGGGATCTGTGGCTTTCCCTCGAGGCTGTCCCTCGAGGCTTTCCCACGAGGCTTTCCCACAGGGCTGTGCCACGTGCCACCTTGGTGTGAGTCGATCCTCGGCGTGAAAGACGAGCCGGTGAAGGGAAAAGAGGTTCCTCTGGAATGGACTGAGACATCTGGGGGACTCTTGGAATGGTGGCACGACCCTGGAGTTCCTCTCGCCGTTCCTGTTGAGAGGGCCTCCTCTTGAGTTACGACGGGAAGGCCGGGAACTCTTTCCCGACGAAGCAGGGAAAGGATCCCTCATCTCGAGCTACGAGGCGGAAACGGGGCAACTCTGATGTGGGCGGGACCCTCGTGATTCCTCTCGAGTGGAGACGGGCATGTCGGGGAACTTCTTGATTTGCACCAAGGGTGTGAAGGAGCCTTTCGAAGTTCCAGAGGTGAGGTGTGATCAGCCTCCAGACGCCTCAGCAGAAATGGGCCTCATCTCGCCTGGAGGGGGAGAACCTCCTGGATTTTCTCGAGTTTTGGCAGGTCTTCTCGAGTTACGACGGGGATCTCAGGGACCCGCTCTGGTGGCCTCAGGAAAGGCCAGTCCCCATGCGAGTTGCTAGGGGACCTCTCGGGATTCCTCTCCCGTCCATGCCGGGGCCTCAGTCCTTGTGTGGAGTCGGGGCCGGAACCTGAGGATTCCTCTCCAGTGTTGCCATGGATCTTGGGGTGCTTCTGAGTCTCCCCAGGGGAGTCAGGCCTCGTCTCGAGTGGGGGCATGCACGTGCGCTTTCCTCCCGAGATGCAGCAGTAGTGTCACGCTTCCTGTCACGTGGATCAAGGGATCTGTGGCTTTCACTCGAGGCTGTCCTTCGAGGCTTTCCCACGAGGCTTTCCCACAGGGCTGTGCCACGTGCCACCTTGGTGTGAGTCGATCCTCGGCGTGAAAGACGAGCCGGTGAAGGCAAAAGAGGTTCCTCTGGAATGGACTGAGACATCTGGGGGACTCTTGGAATGGTGGCACGACCCTGGAGTTCCTCTCGCCGTTACTGTAGAGAGGGCCTCCTCTTGAGATGCGACGGGAAGGCCGGGAACTCTTTCCCGACGAAGCAGGGAAAGGATCCCTCATCTCGAGCTACGAGGCGGAAACGGGGGCTCCTCTGAATGTGGGCGGGACCCTCCTGATTCCTCTCGAGTGGAGACGGGTATGTCGGGGAACTTCTTGATTTGCACCAAGGGGTGTGAAGGACCCTTTCGAAGTTCCAGAGGGGAGGTGTGATCAGCCTCGAGACGCCTCAGCGGAAATGGGCCTCATCTCGCCTGGAGGGGAGAACCTCCTGGATTTTCTCGAGTTGCGGCAGGTCTTCTCGAGTTACGACGGGGACCTCAGGGGCCCGCTCTGGTGGCCTCAGGAAAGGCCAGTCCCCATGCGAGTTGCTAGGGGGACCTCTCGGGATTCCTCTCCCGTCCATGCCGGGGCCTCAGTCCTTGTGTGGAGTCGGGGCCGGAACCTGAGGATTCCTCTCCAGTGTTGCCATGGATCTTGGGGTGCTTCTGAGTCTCCCCAGGGGAGTCAGGCCTCGTCTCGAGTGGGGGCATGCACGTGCGCTTTCCTCCCGAGCTGCAGCAGTAGTGTCACGCTTCCTGTCACGTGGATCAAGGGATCTGTGGCTTTCCCTCGAGGCTGTCCCTCGAGGCTTTCCCACGAGGCTTTCCCACACGGCTGTGCCACGTGCCACCTTGGTGTGAGTCGATCCTCGGCGTGAAAGACGAGCCGGTGAAGGGAAAAGAGGTTCCTCTGGAATGGACTGAGACATCTGGGGGACTCTTGGAATGGTGGCACGACCCTGGAGTTCCTCTCGCCGTTCCTGTTGAGAGGGCCTCCTCTTGAGATGCGACGGGAACGCCGGGAACTCTTTCCCGACGAAGCAGGGAAAGGATCCCTCATCTCGAGCTACGAGGCGGAAACGGGGCTCCTCTGGATGTGGGCGGGACCCTCGTGATTCCTCTCGAGTGGAGACGGGTATGTCGGGGAACTTCTTGATTTGCACCAAGGGTGTGAAGGACCCTTTCGAAGTTCCAGAGGTGAGGTGTGATCAGCTTCGAGACGCCTCAGCGGAAATGGGCCTCATCTCGCCTGGAGGGGAGAACCTCCTGGATTTTCTCGAGTTGCGGCAGGTCTTCTCAAGTTACGACGGGGACCTCAGGGACCCGCTCTGGTGGCCTCAGGAAAGGCCAGTCCCCATGCGAGTTGCTAGGGGACCTCTCGGGATTCCTCTCCCGTCCATGCCGGGGCCTCAGTCCTTGTGTGGAGACGGGGCCGGAACCTGAGGATTCCTCTCCAGTGTTGCCATGGATCTTGGGGTGCTTCTGAGTCTCCCCAGGGGAGTCAGGCCTCGTCTCGAGTGGGGGCATGCACGTGCGCTTTCCTCCCGAGCTGCAGCAGTAGTGTCACGCTTCCTGTCACGTGGATCAAGGGATCTGTGGCTTTCCCTCGAGGCTGTCCCTCGAGGCTTTCCCACGAGGCTTTCCCACAGGGCTGTGCAACGTGCCACCTTGGTGTGAGTCGATCCTCGGCGTGAAAGACGAGCCGGTGAAGGCAAAAGAGGTTCCTCTGGAATGGACTGAGACATCTGGGGGACTCTTGGAATGGTGGCACGACCCTGGAGTTCCTCTCGCCGTTCCTGTTGAGAGGGCCTCCCCTTGAGATGCGACGGGAAGGCCGGGAACTCTTTCCCGACGAAGCAGGGAAAGGATCCCTCATCTCGAGCTACGAGCCGGAAACGGGGCTCCTCTGAATGTGGGCGGGACCCTCGTGATTCCTCTCGAGTGGAGACGGGTATGTCGGGGAAATTCTTGATTTGCACCAAGGGTGTGAAGGACCCTTTCGAAGTTCCAGAGGGGAGGTGTGATCAGTCTCGAGACGCCTCAGCGGAAATGGGCCTCATCTCGCCTGGAGGGGGAGAACCTCCTGGATTTTCTCGAGTTGCGGCAGGTCTTCTCGAGTTACGACGGGGACCTCAGGGACCCGCTCTGGTGGCCTCAGGAAAGGCCAGTCCCCATGCGAGTTGCTAGGGGACCTCTCGGGATTCCTCTCCCGTCCATGCCGGGGCCTCAGTCCTTGTGTGGAGTCGGGGCCGGAACCTGAGGATTCCTCTCCAGTGTTGCCATGGATCTTGGGGTGCTTCTGAGTCTCCCCAGGGGAGTCAGTCCTCGTCTCGAGTGGGGGCATGCACGTGCGCTTTCCTCCCGAGCTGCAGCAGTAGTGTCACGCTTCCTGTCACGTGGATCAAGGGATCTGTGGCTTTCCCTCGAGGCTGTCCCTTGAGGCTTTCCCACGAGGCTTTCCCACACGGCTGTGCCACGTGCCACCTTGGTGTGAGTCGATCCTCGGCGTGAAAGACGAGCCGGTGAAGGGAAAAGAGGTTCCTCTGGAATGGACTGAGACATCTGGGGGACTCTTGGAATGGTGGCACGACCCTGGAGTTCCTCTCGCCGTTCCTGTTGAGAGGGCCTCCTCTTGAGATGCGACGGGAACGCCGGGAACTCTTTCCCGACGAAGCAGGGAAAGGATCCCTCATCTCGAGCTACGAGGCGGAAACGGGGCTCCTCTGGATGTGGGCGGGACCCTCGTGATTCCTCTCGAGTGGAGACGGGTATGTCGGGGAACTTCTTGATTTGCACCAAGGGTGTGAAGGACCCTTTCGAAGTTCCAGAGGTGAGGTGTGATCAGCTTCGAGACGCCTCAGCGGAAATGGGCCTCATCTCGCCTGGAGGGGAGAACCTCCTGGATTTTCTCGAGTTGCGGCAGGTCTTCTCAAGTTACGACGGGGACCTCAGGGACCCGCTCTGGTGGCCTCAGGAAAGGCCAGTCCCCATGCGAGTTGCTAGGGGACCTCTCGGGATTCCTCTCCCGTCCATGCCGGGGCCTCAGTCCTTGTGTGGAGACGGGGCCGGAACCTGAGGATTCCTCTCCAGTGTTGCCATGGATCTTGGGGTGCTTCTGAGTCTCCCCAGGGGAGTCAGGCCTCGTCTAGTGTGGGGGCATGCACGTGCGCCTTTCCTCCCGAGCTGCAGCAGTAGTGTTACGCTTCCTGTCACGTGGATCAAGGGATCTGTGGCTTTCCCTCGAGGCTGTCCCTTGAGGCTTTCCCACGAGGCTTTCCCACAGGGCTGTGCCACGTGCCACCTTGGTGTGAGTCGATCCTCGGCGTGAAAGACGAGCCGGTGAAGGGAAAAGAGGTTCCTCTGGAATGGACTGAGACATCTGGGGGACTCTTGGAATGGTGGCACGACCCTGGAGTTCCTCTCACAGTTCCTGTAGAGAGGGCCTCCTCATGAGATGCGACGGGAAGGCCGGGAACTCTTTCCCGACGAAGCAGGGAAAGGATCCCTCATCTCGAGCTACGAGGCGGGAAACGGGGCTCCTCTGAATGTGGGCGGGACCCTCGTGATTCCTCTCGAGTGGAGACGGGTATGTCGGGGAACTTCTTGATTTGCACCAAGTGTGTGAAGGAGCGTTTCGAAGTTCCAGAGGTGAGGTGTGATCAGCCTCGAGACGCCTCAGCAGAAATGGGCCTCATCTCGCCTGGAGGGGAGAACCTCCTGGATTTTCTCGAGTTTTGGCAGGTCTTCTCGAGTTACGACGGGGACCTCAGGGACCCGCTCTGTTGGCCTCAGGAAAGGCCAGTCCCCATGCGAGTTCCTAGGGGGACCTCTCGGGATTCCTCTCCCGTCCATGCCGGGGCCTCAGTCCTTGTGTGGAGTCGGGGCCGGAACCTGAGCATTCCTCTCCAGTGTTGCCATGGATCTTGGGGTGCTTCTGAGTCTCCCCAGGGGAGTCAGGCCTCGTCTCGAGTGGGGGCATGCACGTGCGCTTTCCTCCCGAGCTGCAGCAGTAGTGTTACGCTTCCTGTCACGTGGATCAAGGGATCTGTGGCTTTCCCTCGAGGCTGTCCCTCGAGGCTTTCCCACGAGGCTTTCCCACAGGGCTGTGCCACGTGCCACCTTGGTGTGAGTCGATCCTCGGCGTGAAAGACGAGCCGGTGAAGGGAAAAGAGGTTCCTCTGGAATGGACTGAGACATCTGGGGGACTCTTGGAATGGTGGCACGACCCTGGAGTTCCTCTCGCCGTTCCTGTTGAGAGGGCCTCCTCTTGAGATACGACGGGAAGGCCGGGAACTCTTTCCCGACGAAGCAGGGAAAGGATCCCTCATCTCGAGCTACGAGGCGGAAACGGGGGCAACTCTGATGTGGGCGGGACCCTCGTGATTCCTCTCGAGTGGAGACGGGCATGTCGGGGAACTTCTTGATTTGCACCAAGGGTGTGAAGGAGCCTTTCGAAGTTCCAGAGGTGAGGTGTGATCAGCCTCGAGACGCCTCAGCAGAAATGGGCCTCATCTCGCCTGGAGGGGAGAACCTCCTGGATTTTCTCGAGTTTTGGCAGGTCTTCTCGAGTTACGACGGGGACCTCAGGGACCCGCTCTGGTGGCCTCAGGAAAGGCCAGTCCCCATGCGAGTTGCTAGGGGACCTCTCGGGATTCCTCTCCCGTCCATGCCGGGGCCTCAGTCCTTGTGTGGAGTCGGGGCCGGAACCTGAGGATTCCTCTCCAGTGTTGCCATGGATCTTGGGGTGCTTCTGAGTCTCCCCAGGGGAGTCAGGCCTCGTCTCGAGTGGGGGCATGCACGTGCGCTTTCCTCCCGAGCTGCAGCAGTAGTGTCACGCTTCCTGTCACGTGGATCAAGGGATCTGTGGCTTTCCCTCGAGGCTGTCCCTCGAGGCTTTCCCACGAGACTTTCCCACAGGGCTGTGCCACGTGCCACCTTGGTGTGAGTCGATCCTCGGCGTGAAAGACGAGCCGGTGAAGGGAAAAGAGTTTCCTCTGGAATGGACTGAGACATCTGGGGGACTCTTGGAATGGTGGCACGACCCTGGAGTTCCTCTCGCCGTTCCTGTTGAGAGGGCCTCCTCTTGAGATGCGACGGGAACGCCGGGAACTCTTTCCCGACGAAGCAGGGAAAGGATCCCTCATCTCGAGCTACGAGGCGGAAACGGGGCTCCTCTGGATGTGGGCGGGACCCTCGTGATTCCTCTCGAGTGGAGATGGGTATGTCGGGGAACTTCTTGATTTGCACCAAGGGTGTGAAGGAGCCTTTCAAAGTTCCAGAGGTGAGGTGTGATCAGCCTCGAGACGCCTCAGCGGAAATGGGCCTCATCTCGCCTGGAGGGGAGAACCTCCTGGATTTTCTCGAGATGTGGCAGGTCTTCTCGAGTTACGACGGGGACCTCAGGGACCCGCTCTGGTGGCCTCAGGAAAGGCCAGTCCCCATGCGAGTTGCTAGGGGACCTCTCGGGATTCCTCTCCCGTCCATGCCGGGGCCTCAGTCCTTGTGTGGAGTCGGGGCCGGAACCTGAGGATTCCTCTCCAGTGTTGCCATGGATCTTGGGGTGCTTCTGAGTCTCCCCAGGGGAGTCAGGCCTCGTCTCGAGTGGGGGCATGCACGTGCCCTTTCCTTCCGAGCTGCAGCAGTAGTGTCACGCTTCCTGTCACGTGGATCAAGGGATCTGTGGCTTTCCCTCGAGGCTGTCCCTCGAGGCTTTCACACGAGGCTTTCCCACACGGCTGTGCCACGTGCCACCTTGGTGTGAGTCGATCCTCGGCGTGAAAGACGAGCCGGTGAAGGGAAAAGCGGTTCCTCTGGAATGGACTGAGACATCTGGGGGACTCTTGGAATGGTGGCACGACCCTGGAGTTACTCTCGCCGTTCCTGTTGAGAGGGCCTCCTCTTGAGATGTGACGGGAACGCCGGGAACTCTTTCCCGACGAAGCAGGGAAAGGATCCCTCATCTCGAGCTACGAGGCGGAAACGGGGCTCCTCTGGATGTGGGCGGGACCCTCGTGATTCCTCTCGAGTGGAGACGGGTATGTCGGGGAACTTCTTGATTTGCACCAAGGGTGTGAAGGACCCTTTCGAAGTTCCAGAGGTGAGGTGTGATCAGCTTCGAGACGCCTCAGCGGAAATGGGCCTCATCTCGCCTGGAGGGGAGAACCTCCTGGATTTTCTCGAGTTGCGGCAGGTCTTCTCAAGTTACGACGGGGACCTCAGGGACCCGCTCTGGTGGCCTCAGGAAAGGCCAGTCCCCATGCGAGTTGCTAGGGGACCTCTCGGGATTCCTCTCCCGTCCATGCCGGGGCCTCAGTCCTTGTGTGGAGTCGGGGCCGGAACCTGAGGATTCCTCTCCAGTGTTGCCATGGATCTTGGGGTGCTTCTGAGTCTCCCCAGGGGAGTCAGGCCTCGTCTCGTGTGGGGGCATGCACGTGCGCTTTCCTCCCGAGCTGCAGCAGTAGTGTTACGCTTCCTGTCACGTGGATCAAGGGATCTGTGGCTTTCCCTCGAGGCTGTCCCTCGAGGCTTTCCCACGAGGCTTTCCCACAGGGCTCTGCCACGTGCCACCTTGGTGTGAGTCGATCCTCGGCGTGAAAGACGAGCCGGTGAAGGCAAAAGAGGTTCCTCTGGAAAGGACTGAGACATCTGGGGGACTCTTGGAATGGTGGCACTACCCTGGAGTTCCTCTCGCCGTTCCTGTAGAGAGGGCCTCCTCTTGAGATGCGACGGGAAGGCCGGGAACTCTTTCCCGACGAAGCAGGGAAAGGATCCCTCATCTCGAGCTACGAGGCGGAAACGGGGCTCCTCTGAATGTGGGCGGGACCCTCGTGATTCCTCTCGAGTGGAGACGGGTATGTCGGGGAACTTCTTGATTTGCACCAAGGGTGTGAAGGACCCTTTCGAAGTTCCAGAGGGGAGGTGTGATCAGCCTCGAGACGCCTCAGCGGAAATGGGCCTCATCTCGCCTGGAGGGGAGAACCTCCTGGATTTTCTCGAGATGTGGCAGGTCTTCTCGAGTTACGACGGGGACCTCAGGGACCCGCTCTGGTGGCCTCAGGAAAGGCCAGTCCCCATGCGAGTTGCTAGGGGACCTCTCGGGATTCCTCTCCCGTCCATGCCGGGGCCTCAGTCCTTGTGGGGAGTCGGAGCCGGAACCTGAGGTTTCCTCTCCAGTGTTGCCATGGATCTTGGGGTGCTTCTGAGTCTCCCCAGGGGAGTCAGGCCTCGTCTCGAGTGGGGGCATGCACGTGCGCTTTCCTCCCGAGATGCAGCAGTAGTGTCACGCTTCCTGTCACGTGGATCAAGGGATCTGTGGCTTTCCCTCGAGGCTGTCCCTCGAGGCTTTCACACGAGGCTTTCCCACAGGGCTGTGCCACGTGCCACCTTGGTGTGAGTCGATCCTCGGCGTGAAAGACGAGCCGGTGAAGGGAAAAGAGGTTCCTCTGGAGTGGACTGAGACATCTGGGGGACTCTTGGAATGGTGGCACGACCCTGGAGTTCCTCTCGCCGTTCCTGTAGAGAGGGCCTCCTCTTGAGATGCGACGGGAAGGCCGGGAACTCTTTCCCGACGAAGCAGGGAAAGGATCCCTCATCTCGAGCTACGAGGCGGAAACGGGGCTACTCTGCATGTGGGCGGGACCCTCGTGATTCCTCTCGAGTGGAGACGGGTATGTCGGGGAACTTCTTGATTTGCACCAAGGGTGTGAAGGACCCTTCCGAAGTTCCAGAGGGGAGGTGTGATCAGCCTCGAGACGCCTCAGCGGAAATGGGCCTCATCTCGCCTGGAGGGGAGAACCTCCTGGATTTTCTCGAGTTGCGGCAGGTCTTCTCGAGTTACGACGGGGACCTCAGGGACCCGCTCTGGTGGCCTCAGGAAAGGCCAGTCCCCATGCGAGTTGCTAGGGGACCTCTCGGGATTCCTCTCCCGTCCATGCCGGGGCCTCAGTCCTTGTGTGGAGTCGGGGCCGGAACCTGAGGATTCCTCTCCAGTGTTGCCATGGATCTTGGGGTGCTTCTGAGTCTCCCCAGGGGAGTCAGGCCTCGTCTCGAGTGGGGGCATGCACGTGCGCTTTCCTCCCGAGCTGCAGCAGTAGTGTCACGCTTCCTGTCACGTGGATCAAGGGATCTGTGGCTTTCCCTCGAGGCTGTCCCTCGAGGCTTTCCCACGAGGCTTTCCCACAGGGCTGTGCCACGTGCCACCTTGGTGTGAGTCGATCCTCGGCGTGAAAGACGAGCCGGTGAAGGGAAAAGAGGTTCCTCTGGAATGGACTGAGACATCTGGGGGACTCTTGGAATGGTGGCACGACCCTGGAGTTCCTCTCGCCATTCCTGTTGAGAGGGCCTCCTCTTGAGATGCGACGGGAAGGCCGGGAACTCTTTCCCGACGAAGCAGGGAAAGGATCCCTCATCTCGAACTACGAGGCGGAAACGGGGCTCCTGTGGATGTGGGCGGGACCCTCGTGATTCCTCTCGAGTGGAGACGGGCATGTCGGGAAACTTCTTGATTTGCACCAAGGGTGTGAAGGACCCTTTCGAAGTTCCAGAGGTGAGGTGTGATCAGCCTCGAGACGCCTCAGCAGAAATGGGCCTCATCTCGCCTGGAGGGGAGAACCTCCTGGATTTTCTCGAGTTTTGGCAGGTCTTCTCGAGTTACGACGGGGACCTCAGGGACCCGCTCTGGTGGCCTCAGGAAAGGCCAGTCCCCATGCGAGTTGCTAGGGGACCTCTCGGGATTCCTCTCCCGTCCATTCCGGGGCCTCAGTCCTTGTGTGGAGTCGGGGCCGGAACCTGAGGATTCCTCTCCAGTGTTGCCATGGATCTTGGGGTGCTTCTGAGTCTCCCCAGGGGAGTCAGGCCTCGTCTCGAGTGGGGGCATGCACGTGCGCTTTCCTCCCGAGATGCAGCAGTAGTGTCACGCTTCCTGTCACGTGGATCAAGGGATCTGTGGCTTTCCCTCGAGGCTGTCCCTCGAGGCTTTCCCACGAGGCTTTCCCACAGGGCTGTGCCACGTGCCACCTTTTTGTGAGTCGATCCTCGGCGTGAAAGACGAGCCGGTGAAGGCAAAAGAGGTTCCTCTGGAATGGACTGAGACATCTGGGGGACTCTTGGAATGGTGGCACGACCCTGGAGTTCCTCTCGCCGTTACTGTAGAGAGGGCCTCCTCTTGAGATGCGACGGGAACGCCGGGAACTCTTTCCCGACGAAGCAGGGAAAGGATCCCTCATCTCGAGCTACGAGGCGGAAACGGGGCTCCTCTGGATGTGGGCGGGACCCTCGTGATTCCTCTCGAGTGGAGACGGGTATGTCGGGGAACTTCTTGATTTGCACCAAGGGTGTGAAGGACCCTTTCGAAGTTCCAGAGGTGAGGTGTGATCAGCCTCGAGACGCCTCAGCGGAAATGGGCCTCATCTCGCCTGGAGGGGAGAACCTCCTGGATTTTCTCGAGTTGCGGCAGGTCTTCTCGAGTTACGACGGGGACCTCAGGGACCCGCTCTGGTGGCCTCAGGAAAGGCCAGTCCCCATGCGAGTTGCTAGGGGACCTCTCGGGATTCCTCTCCCGTCCATGCCGGGGCCTCAGTCCTTGTGTGGAGTCGGGGCCGGAACCTGAGGATTCCTCTCCAGTGTTGCCATGGATCTTGGGGTGCTTCTGAGTCTCCCCAGGGGAGTCAGGCCTCGTCTAGTCTGGGGGCATGCACGTGCGCTTTCCTCCCGAGCTGCAGCAGTAGTGTTACGCTTCCTGTCACGTGGATCAAGGGATCTGTGGCTTTCCCTCGAGGCTGTCCCTTGAGGCTTTCCCACGAGGCTTTCCCACAGGGCTGTGCCACGTGCCACCTTGGTGTGAGTCGATCCTCGGCGTGAAAGACGAGCCGGTGAAGGCAAAAGAGGTTCCTCTGGAATGGACTGAGACATCTGGGGGACTCTTGGAATGGTGGCACGACCCTGGAGTTCCTCTCGCAGTTCCTGTAGAGAGGCCTCTTGAGATGCGACGGGAAGGCCGGGAACTCTTTCCCGACGACAGCAGGGAAAGGATCCCTCATCTCGAGCTACGAGGCGGAAACGGGGGCTCCTCTGAATGTGGGTGGGACCCTCGTGATTCCTCTCGAGTGGAGACGGCTAGGTCGGGGAACTTCTTGATTTGCACCAAGGGTGTGAAGGACCCTTTCGAAGTTCCAGAGGTGAGGTGTGATCAGCCTCGAGACGCCTCAGTGGAAATGGGCCTCATCTCGCCTGGAGGGGAGAACCTCCTGGATTTTCTCGAGTTGCGGCAGGTCTTCTCGAGTTACGACGGGGACCTCAGGGACCCGCTCTGGTGGCCTCAGGAAAGGCCAGTCCCCATGCGAGTTGCTAGGGGACCTCTCGGGATTCCTCTCCGTCGTCCATGCCGGGGCCTCAGTCCTTGTGTGGAGTCGGGGCCGGAACCTGAGGATTCCTCTCCAGTGTTGCCATGGATCTTGGGGTGCTTCTGAGTCTCCCCAGGGGAGTCAGGCCTCGTCTCGAGTGGGGGCATGCACGTGCGCTTTCCTCCCGAGATGCAGCAGTAGTGTCACGCTTCCTGTCACGTGGATCAAGGGATCTGTGGCTTTCCCTCGAGGCTGTCCCTCGAGGCTTTCCAACGAGGCTTTCCCACACGGCTGTGCCACGTGCCACCTTGGTGTGAGTCGATCCTCGGCGTGAAAGACGAGCCGGTGAAGGCAAAAGAGGTTCCTCTGGAATGGACTGAGACATCATTGGGGGACTCTTGAATGGTGGCACGACCCTGGAGTTCCTCTCGCCGTTACTGTAGAGAGGGCCTCCTCTTGAGATGCGACGGGAAGACCGGGAACTCTTTCCGACGAAGCAGGGAAAGGATCCCTCATCTCGAGCTACGAGGCGGAAACGGGGCTCCTCTGAATGTGGGCGGGACCCTCCTGATTCCTCTCGAGTGGAGACGGGTATGTCGGGGAACTTCTTGATTTGCACCAAGGGTGTGAAAGACCCTTTCGAAGTTCCAGAGGGGAGGTGTGATCAGCCTCGAGACGCCTCAGCGGAAATGGGCCTCATCTCGCCTGGAGGGGAGAACCTCCTGGATTTTCTCGAGTTGCGGCAGGTCTTCTCGAGTTACGACGGGGACCTCAGGGACCCGCTCTGGTGGCCTCAGGAAAGGCCAGTCCCCATGCGAGTTGCTAGGGGACCTCTCGGGATTCCTCTCCCGTCCATGCCGGGGCCTCAGTCCTTGTGTGGAGTCGGGGCCGGAACCTGAGGATTCCTCTCCAGTGTTGCCATGGATCTTGGGGTGCTTCTGAGTCTCCCCAGGGGAGTCAGGCCTCGTCTCGAGTGGGGGCATGCACGTGCGCTTTCCTCCCGAGCTGCAGCAGTAGTGTCACGCTTCCTGTCACGTGGATCAAGGGATCTGTGGCTTTCCCTCGAGGCTGTCCCTCGAGGCTTTCCCACGAGGCTTTCCCACAGGGCTGTGCCACGTGCCACCTTGGTGTGAGTCGATCCTCGGCGTGAAAGACGAGCCGGTGAAGGGAAAAGAGGTTCCTCTGGAATGGACTGAGACATCTGGGGGACTCTTGGAATGGTGGCACGACCCTGGAATTCCTCTCGCCATTCCTGTTGAGAGGGCCTCCTCTTGAGATGCGACGGGAAGGCCGGGAACTCTTTCCCGAAGAAGCAGGGAAAGAATCCCTCATCTCGAACTACGAGGCGGAAACGGGGCTCCTCTGGATGTGGGCGGGACCCTCGTGATTCCTCTCGAGTGGAGACGGGCATGTCGGGGAACTTCTTGATTTGCACCAAGGGTGTGAAGGAGCCTTTCGAAGTTCCAGAGGTGAGGTGTGATCAGCCTCGAGACGCCTCAGCAGAAATGGGCCTCATCTCGCCTGGAGGGGAGAACCTCCTGGATTTTCTCGAGTTTTGGCAGGTCTTCTCGAGTTACGACGGGGACCTCAGGGACCCGCTCTGGTGGCCTCAGGAAAGGCCAGTCCCCATGCGAGTTGCTAGGGGACCTCTCGGGATTCCTCTCCCGTCCATTCCGGGGCCTCAGTCCTTGTGTGGAGTCGGGGCCGGAACCTGAGGATTCCTCTCCAGTGTTGCCATGGATCTTGGGGTGCTTCTGAGTCTCCCCAGGGGAGTCAGGCCTCGTCTCGAGTGGGGGCATGCACGTGCGCTTTCCTCCCGAGATGCAGCAGTAGTGTCACGCTTCCTGTCACGTGGATCAAGGGATCTGTGGCTTTCCCTCGAGGCTGTCCCTCGAGGCTTTCCCACGAGGCTTTCCCACAGGGCTGTGCCACGTGCCACCTTTTTGTGAGTCGATCCTCGGCGTGAAAGACGAGCCGGTGAAGGCAAAAGAGGTTCCTCTGGAATGGACTGAGACATCTGGGGGACTCTTGGAATGGTGGCACGACCCTGGAGTTCCTCTCGCCGTTACTGTAGAGAGGGCCTCCTCTTGAGATGCGACGGGAACGCCGGGAACTCTTTCCCGACGAAGCAGGGAAAGGATCCCTCATCTCGAGCTACGAGGCGGAAACGGGGCTCCTCTGGATGTGGGCGGGACCCTCGTGATTCCTCTCGAGTGGAGACGGGTATGTCGGGGAACTTCTTGATTTGCACCAAGGGTGTGAAGGACCCTTTCGAAGTTCCAGAGGTGAGGTGTGATCAGCCTCGAGACGCCTCAGCGGAAATGGGCCTCATCTCGCCTGGAGGGGAGAACCTCCTGGATTTTCTCGAGTTGCGGCAGGTCTTCTCGAGTTACGACGGGGACCTCAGGGACCCGCTCTGGTGGCCTCAGGAAAGGCCAGTCCCCATGCGAGTTGCTAGGGGACCTCTCGGGATTCCTCTCCCGTCCATGCCGGGGCCTCAGTCCTTGTGTGGAGTCGGGGCCGGAACCTGAGGATTCCTCTCCAGTGTTGCCATGGATCTTGGGGTGCTTCTGAGTCTCCCCAGGGGAGTCAGGCCTCGTCTAGTCTGGGGGCATGCACGTGCGCTTTCCTCCCGAGCTGCAGCAGTAGTGTTACGCTTCCTGTCACGTGGATCAAGGGATCTGTGGCTTTCCCTCGAGGCTGTCCCTTGAGGCTTTCCCACGAGGCTTTCCCACAGGGCTGTGCCACGTGCCACCTTGGTGTGAGTCGATCCTCGGCGTGAAAGACGAGCCGGTGAAGGCAAAAGAGGTTCCTCTGGAATGGACTGAGACATCTGGGGGACTCTTGGAATGGTGGCACGACCCTGGAGTTCCTCTCGCAGTTCCTGTAGAGAGGGCCTCCTCTTGAGATGCGACGGGAAGGCCGGGAACTCTTTCCCGACGAAGCAGGGAAAGGATCCCTCATCTCGAGCTACGAGGCGGAAACGGGGCTCCTCTGAATGTGGGTGGGACCCTCGTGATTCCTCTCGAGTGGAGACGGCTAGGTCGGGGAACTTCTTGATTTGCACCAAGGGTGTGAAGGACCCTTTCGAAGTTCCAGAGGTGAGGTGTGATCAGCCTCGAGACGCCTCAGCGGAAATGGGCCTCATCTCGCCTGGAGGGGAGAACCTCCTGGATTTTCTCGAGTTGCGGCAGGTCTTCTCGAGTTACGACGGGGACCTCAGGGACCCGCTCTGGTGGCCTCAGGAAAGGCCAGTCCCCATGCGAGTTGCTAGGGGACCTCTCGGGATTCCTCTCCCGTCCATGCCGGGGCCTCAGTCCTTGTGTGGAGTCGGGGCCGGAACCTGAGGATTCCTCTCCAGTGTTGCCATGGATCTTGGGGTGCTTCTGAGTCTCCCCAGGGGAGTCAGGCCTCGTCTCGAGTGGGGGCATGCACGTGCGCTTTCCTCCCGAGCTGCAGCAGTAGTGTCACGCTTCCTGTCACGTGGATCAAGGGATCTGTGGCTTTCCCTCGAGGCTGTCCCTCGAGGCTTTCCCACGAGGCTTTCCCACAGGGCTGTGCCACGTGCCACCTTGGTGTGAGTCGATCCTCGGCGTGAAAGACGAGCCGGTGAAGGGAAAAGAGGTTCCTCTGGAATGGACTGAGACATCTGGGGGACTCTTGGAATGGTGGCACGACCCTGGAATTCCTCTCGCCATTCCTGTTGAGAGGGCCTCCTCTTGAGATGCGACGGGAAGGCCGGGAACTCTTTCCCGACGAAGCAGGGAAAGAATCCCTCATCTCGAACTACGAGGCGGAAACGGGGCTCCTCTGGATGTGGGCGGGACCCTCGTGATTCCTCTCGAGTGGAGACGGGCATGTCGGGGAACTTCTTGATTTGCACCAAGGGTGTGAAGGAGCCTTTCGAAGTTCCAGAGGTGAGGTGTGATCAGCCTCGAGACGCCTCAGCAGAAATGGGCCTCATCTCGCCTGGAGGGGAGAACCTCCTGGATTTTCTCGAGTTTTGGCAGGTCTTCTCGAGTTACGACGGGGACCTCAGGGACCCGCTCTGGTGGCCTCAGGAAAGGCCAGTCCCCATGCGAGTTGCTAGGGGACCTCTCGGGATTCCTCTCCCGTCCATTCCGGGGCCTCAGTCCTTGTGTGGAGTCGGGGCCGGAACCTGAGGATTCCTCTCCAGTGTTGCCATGGATCTTGGGGTGCTTCTGAGTCTCCCCAGGGGAGTCAGGCCTCGTCTCGAGTGGGGGCATGCACGTGCGCTTTCCTCCCGAGATGCAGCAGTAGTGTCACGCTTCTTGTCACGTGGATCAAGGGATCTGTGGCTTTCCCTCGAGGCTGTCCCTCGAGGCTTTCCCACGAGGCTTTCCCACAGGGCTGTGCCACGTGCCACCTTGGTGTGAGTCGATCCTCGGCGTGAAAGACGAGCCGGTGAAGGCAAAAGAGGTTCCTCTGGAATGGACTGAGACATCTGGGGGACTCTTGGAATGGTGGCACGACCCTGGAGTTCCTCTCGCCGTTACTGTAGAGATGGCCTCCTCTTGAGATGCGACGGGAACGCCGGGAACTCTTTCCCGACGAAGCAGGGAAAGGATCCCTCATCTCGAGCTACGAGGCGGAAACGGGGCTCCTCTGAATGTGGGCGGGACCCTCCTGATTCCTCTCGAGTGGAGACGGGTATGTCGGGGAACTTCTTGATTTGCACCAAGGGTGTGAAGGACCCTTTCGAAGTTCCAGAGGGGAGGTGTGATCAGCCTCGAGACGCCTCAGCGGAAATGGGCCTCATCTCGCCTGGAGGGGAGAACCTCCTGGATTTTCTCGAGTTGCGGCAGGTCTTCTCGAGTTACGACGGGGACCTCAGGGACCCGCTCTGGTGGCCTCAGGAAAGGCCAGTCCCCATGCGAGTTGCTAGGGGACCTCTCGGGATTCCTCTCCCTTCCATGCCGGGGCCTCAGTCCTTGTGTGGAGTCGGGGCCGGAACCTGAGGATTCCTCTCCAGTGTTGCCATGGATCTTGGGGTGCTTCTGAGTCTCCCCAGGGGAGTCAGGCCTCGTCTCGAGTGGGGGCATGCACGTGCGCTTTCCTCCCGAGCTGCAGCAGTAGTGTCACGCTTCCTGTCACGTGGATCAAGGGATCTGTGGCTTTCCCTCGAGGCTGTCCCTCGAGGCTTTCCCACGAGGCTTTCCCACAGGGCTGTGCCACGTGCCACCTTGGTGTGAGTCGATCCTCGGCGTGAAAGACGAGCCGGTGAAGGGAAAAGAGGTTCCTCTGGAATGGACTGAGACATCTGGGGGACTCTTGGAATGGTGGCACGACCCTGGAGTTCCTCTCGCCGTTCCTGTTGAGAGGGCCTCCTCTTGAGATGCGACGGGAACGCCGGGAACTCTTTCCCGACGAAGCAGGGAAAGGATCCCTCATCTCGAGCTACGAGGCGGAAACGGGGCTCCTCTGGATGTGGGCGGGACCCTCGTGATTCCTCTCGAGTGGAGAACGGGTATGTCGGAGAACTTCTTGATTTGCACCAAGGGTGTGAAGGACCCTTTCGAAGTTCCAGAGGTGAGGTGTGATCAGCCTCGAGACGCCTCAGCGGAAATGGGCCTCATCTCGCCTGGAGGGGAGAACCTCCTGGATTTTCTCGAGTTGCGGCAGGTCTTCTCGAGTTACGACGGGGACCTCAGGGACCCGCTCTGGTGGCCTCAGGAAAGGCCAGTCCCCATGCGAGTTGCTAGGGGACCTCTCGGGATTCCTCTCCCGTCCATGCCGGGGCCTCAGTCCTTGTGTGGAGTCGGGGCCGGAACCTGAGGATTCCTCTCCAGTGTTGCCATGGATCTTGGGGTGCTTCTGAGTCTCCCCAGGGGAGTCAGGCCTCGTCTAGTCTGGGGGCATGCACGTGCGCTTTCCTCCCGAGCTGCAGCAGTAGTGTTACGCTTCCTGTCACGTGGATCAAGGGATCTGTGGCTTTCCCTCGAGGCTGTCCCACAGGGCTGTGCCACGTGCCACCTTGGTGTGAGTCGATCCTCGGCGTGAAAGACGAGCCGGTGAAGGCAAAAGAGGTTCCTCTGGAATGGACTGAGACATCTGGGGGACTCTTGGAATGGTGGCAAGACCCTGGAGTTCCTCTCGCCGTTACTGTAGAGAGGGCCTCCTCTTGAGATGCGACGGGAACGCCGGGAACTCTTTCCCGACGAAGCAGGGAAAGGATCCCTCATCTCGAGCTACGAGGCGGAAACGGGGCTCCTCTGAATGTGGGCGGGACCCTCCTGATTCCTCTCGAGTGGAGACGGGTATGTCGGGGAACTTCTTGATTTGCACCAAGGGTGTGAAGGACCCTTTCGAAGTTCCAGAGGGGAGGTGTGATCAGCCTCGAGACGCCTCAGCGGAAATGGGCCTCATCTCGCCTGGAGGGGAGAACCTCCTGGATTTTCTCGAGTTGCGGCAGGTCTTCTCGAGTTACGACGGGGACCTCAGGGACCCGCTCTGGTGGCCTCAGGAAAGGCCAGTCCCCATGCGAGTTGCTAGGGGACCTCTCGGGATTCCTCTCCCGTCCATGCCGGGGCCTCAGTCCTTGTGTGGAGTCGGGGCCGGAACCTGAGGATTCCTCTCCAGTGTTGCCATGGATCTTGGGGTGCTTCTGAGTCTCCCCAGGGGAGTCAGGCCTCGTCTCGAGTGGGGGCATGCACGTGCGCTTTCCTCCCGAGCTGCAGCAGTAGTGTCACGCTTCCTGTCACGTGGATCAAGGGATCTGTGGGTTTCCCTCGAGGCTGTCCCTCGAAGCTTTCCCACGAGGCTTTCCCACAGGGCTGTGCCACGTGCCACCTTGGTGTGAGTCGATCCTCGGCGTGAAAGACGAGCCGGTGAAGGGAAAAGAGGTTCCTCTGGAATGGACTGAGACATCTGGGGGACTCTTGGAATGGTGGCACGACCCTGGAGTTCCTCTCGCCGTTCCTGTTGAGAGGGCCTCCTCTTGAGATGCGACGGGAACGCCGGGAACTCTTTCCCGACGAAGCAGGGAAAGGATTCCTCATCTCGAGCTACGAGGCGGAAACGGGGCTCCTCTGGATGTGGGCGGGACCCTCGTGATTCCTCTCGAGTGGAGACGGGTATGTCGGGGAACTTCTTGATTTGCACCAAGGGTGTGAAGGACCCTTTCGAAGTTCCAGAGGTGAGGTGTGATCAGCCTCGAGACGCCTCAGCGGAAATGGGCCTCATCTCGCCTGGAGGGGAGAACCTCCTGGATTTTCTCGAGTTGCGGCAGGTCTTCTCGAGTTACGACGGGGACCTCAGGGACCCGCTCTGGTGGCCTCAGGAAAGGCCAGTCCCCATGCGAGTTGCTAGGGGACCTCTCGGGATTCCTCTCCCGTCCATGCCGGGGCCTCAGTCCTTGTGTGGAGTCGGGGCCGGAAACTGAGGATTCCTCTCCAGTGTTGCCATGGATCTTGGGGTGCTTCTGAGTCTCCCCAGGGGAGTCAGGCCTCGTCTAGTCTGGGGGCATGCACGTGCGCTTTCCTCCCGAGCTGCAGCAGTAGTGTTACGCTTCCTGTCACGTGGATCAAGGGATCTGTGGCTTTCCCTCGAGGCTGTCCCTTGAGGCTTTCCCACGAGGCTTTCCCACAGGGCTGTGCCACGTGCCACCTTGGTGTGAGTCGATCCTCGGCGTGAAAGACGAGCCGGTGAAGGCAAAAGAGGTTCCTCTGGAATGGACTGAGACATCTGGGGGACTCTTGGAATGGTGGCACGACCCTGGAGTTCCTCTCGCAGTTCCTGTAGAGAGGGCCTCCTCTTGAGATGCGACGGGAAGGCCGGGAACTCTTTCCCGACGAAGCAGGGAAAGGATCCCTCATCTCGAGCTACGAGGCGGAAACGGGGCTCCTCTGAATGTGGGTGGGACCCTCGTGATTCCTCTCGAGTGGAGACGGCTAGGTCGGGGAACTTCTTGATTTGCACCAAGGGTGTGAAGGACCCTTTCGAAGTTCCAGAGGTGAGGTGTGATCAGCCTCGAGACGCCTCAGCGGAAATGGGCCTCATCTCGCCTGGAGGGGAGAACCTCCTGGATTTTCTCGAGTTGCGGCAGGTCTTCTCGAGTTACGACGGGGACCTCAGGGACCCGCTCTGGTGGCCTCAGGAAAGGCCAGTCCCCATGCGAGTTGCTAGGGGACCTCTCGGGATTCCTCTCCCGTCCATGCCGGGGCCTCAGTCCTTGTGTGGAGTCGGGGCCGGAACCTGAGGATTCCTCTCCAGTGTTGCCATGGATCTTGGGGTGCTTCTGAGTCTCCCCAGGGGAGTCAGGCCTCGTCTCGAGTGGGGGCATGCACGTGCGCTTTCCTCCCGAGCTGCAGCAGTAGTGTCACGCTTCCTGTCACGTGGATCAAGGGATCTGTGGCTTTCCCTCGAGGCTGTCCCTCGAGGCTTTCCCACGAGGCTTTCCCACAGGGCTGTGCCACGTGCCACCTTGGTGTGAGTCGATCCTCGGCGTGAAAGACGAGCCGGTGAAGGGAAAAGAGGTTCCTCTGGAATGGACTGAGACATCTGGGGGACTCTTGGAATGGTGGCACGACCCTGGAATTCCTCTCGCCATTCCTGTTGAGAGGGCCTCCTCTTGAGATGCGACGGGAAGGCCGGGAACTCTTTCCCGACGAAGCAGGGAAAGAATCCCTCATCTCGAACTACGAGGCGGAAACGGGGCTCCTCTGGATGTGGGCGGGACCCTCGTGATTCCTCTCGAGTGGAGACGGGCATGTCGGGGAACTTCTTGATTTGCACCAAGGGTGTGAAGGAGCCTTTCGAAGTTCCAGAGGTGAGGTGTGATCAGCCTCGAGACGCCTCAGCAGAAATGGGCCTCATCTCGCCTGGAGGGGAGAACCTCCTGGATTTTCTCGAGTTTTGGCAGGTCTTCTCGAGTTACGACGGGGACCTCAGGGACCCGCTCTGGTGGCCTCAGGAAAGGCCAGTCCCCATGCGAGTTGCTAGGGGACCTCTCGGGATTCCTCTCCCGTCCATGCTGGGGCCTCAGTCCTTGTGTGGAGTCGGGGCCGGAACCTGAGGATTGCTCTCCAGTGTTGCCATGGATCTTGGGGTGCTTCTGAGTCTCCCCAGGGGAGTCAGGCCTCGTCTCGAGTGGGGGCATGCACGTGCGCTTTCCTCCCGAGCTGCAGCAGTAGTGTCACGCTTCCTGTCACGTGGATCAAGGGATCTGTGGCTTTCCCTCGAGGCTGTCCCTCGAGGCTTTCCCACGAGGCTTTCCCACAGGGCTGTGCCACGTGCCACCTTGGTGTGAGTCGATCCTCGGCGTGAAAGACGAGCCGGTGAAGGCAAAAGAGGTTCCTCTGGAATGGACTGAGACATCTGGGGGACTCTTGGAATGGTGGCACGACCCTGGAGTTCCTCTCGCCGTTCCTGTTGAGAGGGCCTCCTCTTGAGATGCGACGGGAACGCCGGGAACTCTTTCCCGACGAAGCAGGGAAAGGATCCCTCATCTCGAGCTACGAGGCGGAAACGGGGCTCCTCTGGATGTGGGCGGGACCCTCGTGATTCCTCTCGAGTGGAGACGGGTATGTCGGGGAACTTCTTGATTTGCACCAAGGGTGTGAAGGACCCTTTCGAAGTTCCAGAGGTGAGGTGTGATCAGCCTCGAGACGCCTCAGCGGAAATGGGCCTCATCTCGCCTGGAGGGGAGAACCTCCTGGATTTTCTCGAGTTGCGGCAGGTCTTCTCGAGTTACGACGGGGACCTCAGGGACCCGCTCTGGTGGCCTCAGGAAAGGCCAGTCCCCATGCGAGTTGCTAGGGGACCTCTCGGGATTCCTCTCCCGTCCATGCCGGGGCCTCAGTCCTTGTGTGGAGTCGGGGCCGGAAACTGAGGATTCCTCTCCAGTGTTGCCATGGATCTTGGGGTGCTTCTGAGTCTCCCCAGGGGAGTCAGGCCTCGTCTAGTCTGGGGGCATGCACGTGCGCTTTCCTCCCGAGCTGCAGCAGTAGTGTTACGCTTCCTGTCACGTGGATCAAGGGATCTGTGGCTTTCCCTCGAGGCTGTCCCTTGAGGCTTTCCCACGAGGCTTTCCCACAGGGCTGTGCCACGTGCCACCTTGGTGTGAGTCGATCCTCGGCGTGAAAGACGAGCCGGTGAAGGCAAAAGAGGTTCCTCTGGAATGGACTGAGACATCTGGGGGACTCTTGGAATGGTGGCACGACCCTGGAGTTCCTCTCGCAGTTCCTGTAGAGAGGGCCTCCTCTTGAGATGCGACGGGAAGGCCGGGAACTCTTTCCCGACGAAGCAGGGAAAGGATCCCTCATCTCGAGCTACGAGGCGGAAACGGGGCTCCTCTGAATGTGGGTGGGACCCTCGTGATTCCTCACGAGTGGAGACGGCTA
This sequence comes from Budorcas taxicolor, assembly GCF_023091745.1. NCBI lineage: Eukaryota > Metazoa > Chordata > Mammalia > Artiodactyla > Bovidae > Budorcas > Budorcas taxicolor. Next base: position 42,712 of record NW_026291959.1, on the reverse strand, counting down.
GGTCGGGGAACTTCTTGATTTGCACCAAGGGTGTGAAGGACCCTTTCGAAGTTCCAGAGGTGAGGTGTGATCAGCCTCGAGACGCCTCAGCGGAAATGGGCCTCATCTCGCCTGGAGGGGAGAACCTCCTGGATTTTCTCGAGTTGCGGCAGGTCTTCTCGAGTTACGACGGGGACCTCAGGGACCCGCTCTGGTGGCCTCAGGAAAGGCCAGTCCCCATGCGAGTTGCTAGGGGACCTCTCGGGATTCCTCTCCCGTCCATGCCGGGGCCTCAGTCCTTGTGTGGAGTCGGGGCCGGAACCTGAGGATTCCTCTCCAGTGTTGCCATGGATCTTGGGGTGCTTCTGAGTCTCCCCAGGGGAGTCAGGCCTCGTCTCGAGTGGGGGCATGCACGTGCGCTTTCCTCCCGAGCTGCAGCAGTAGTGTCACGCTTCCTGTCACGTGGATCAAGGGATCTGTGGCTTTCCCTCGAGGCTGTCCCTCGAGGCTTTCCCACGAGGCTTTCCCACAGGGCTGTGCCACGTGCCACCTTGGTGTGAGTCGATCCTCGGCGTGAAAGACGAGCCGGTGAAGGGAAAAGAGGTTCCTCTGGAATGGACTGAGACATCTGGGGGACTCTTGGAATGGTGGCACGACCCTGGAATTCCTCTCGCCATTCCTGTTGAGAGGGCCTCCTCTTGAGATGCGACGGGAAGGCCGGGAACTCTTTCCCGACGAAGCAGGGAAAGAATCCCTCATCTCGAACTACGAGGCGGAAACGGGGCTCCTCTGGATGTGGGCGGGACCCTCGTGATTCCTCTCGAGTGGAGACGGGCATGTCGGGGAACTTCTTGATTTGCACCAAGGGTGTGAAGGAGCCTTTCGAAGTTCCAGAGGTGAGGTGTGATCAGCCTCGAGACGCCTCAGCAGAAATGGGCCTCATCTCGCCTGGAGGGGAGAACCTCCTGGATTTTCTCGAGTTTTGGCAGGTCTTCTCGAGTTACGACGGGGACCTCAGGGACCCGCTCTGGTGGCCTCAGGAAAGGCCAGTCCCCATGCGAGTTGCTAGGGGACCTCTCGGGATTCCTCTCCCGTCCATGCCGGGGCCTCAGTCCTTGTGTGGAGTCGGGGCCGGAACCTGAGGATTGCTCTCCAGTGTTGCCATGGATCTTGGGGTGCTTCTGAGTCTCCCAGGGGAGTCAGGCCTCGTCTCGAGTGGGGGCATGCACGTGCGCTTTCCTCCCGAGCTGCAGCAGTAGTGTCACGCTTCCTGTCACGTGGATCAAGGGATCTGTGGCTTTCCCTCGAGGCTGTCCCTCGAGGCTTTCCCACGAGGCTTTCCCACAGGGCTGTGCCACGTGCCACCTTGGTGTGAGTCGATCCTCGGCGTGAAAGACGAGCCGGTGAAGGCAAAAGAGGTTCCTCTGGAATGGACTGAGACATCTGGGGGACTCTTGGAATGGTGGCACGACCCTGGAGTTCCTCTCGCCGTTACTGTAGAGAGGGCCTCCTCTTGAGATGCGACGGGAACGCCGGGAACTCTTTCCCGACGAAGCAGGAAAGGATCCCTCATCTCGAGCTACGAGGCGGAAACGGGGCTCCTCTGAATGTGGGCGGGACCCTCCTGATTCCTCTCGAGTGGAGACGGGTATGTCGGGGAACTTCTTGATTTGCACCAAGGGTGTGAAGGACCCTTTCGAAGTTCCAGAGGTGAGGTGTGATCAGCCTCGAGACGCCTCGCGGAAATGGGCCTCATCTCGCCTGGAGGGAGAACCTCCTGGATTTTCTCGAGTTGCGGCAGGTCTTCTCGAGTTACGACGGGGACCTCAGGGACCCGCTCTGGTGGCCTCAGGAAAGGCCAGTCCCCATGCGAGTTGCTAGGGGACCTCTCGGGATTCCTCTCCCGTCCATGCCGGGGGCCTCAGTCCTTGTGTGGAGTCGGGGCCGGAACCTGAGGATTCCTCTCCAGTGTTGCCATGGATCTTGGGGTGCTTCTGAGTCTCCCCAGGGGAGTCAGGCCTCGTCTAGTCTGGGGGCATGCACGTGCGCTTTCCTCCCGAGCTGCAGCAGTAGTGTTACGCTTCCTGTCACGTGGATCAAGGGATCTGTGGCTTTCCCTCGAGGCTGTCCCTTGAGGCTTTCCCACGAGGCTTTCCACAGGGCTGTGCCACGTGCCACCTTGGTGTGAGTCGATCCTCGGCGTGAAAGACGAGCCGGTGAAGGCAAAAGAGGTTCCTCTGGAATGGACTGAGACATCTGGGGGACTCTTGGAATGGTGGCACGACCCTGGAGTTCCTCTCGCAGTTCCTGTAGAGAGGGCCTCCTCTTGAGATGCGACGGGAAGGCCGGGAACTCTTTCCCGACGAAGCAGGGAAAGGATCCCTCATCTCGAGCTACGAGGCGGAAACGGGGCTCCTCTGAATGTGGGTGGGACCCTCGTGATTCCTCTCGAGTGGAGACGGCTAGGTCGGGGAACTTCTGATTTGCACCAAGGGTGTGAAGGAGCCTTTCGAAGTTCCAGAGGTGAGGTGTGATCAGCCTCGAGACGCCTCAGCAGAAATGGGCGTCATCTCGCCTGGAGGGGAGAACCTCCTGGATTTTCTCGAGTTTTGGCATGTCTTCTCGAGTTACGACGGGGACCTCAGGGACCCGCTCTGTTGGCCTCAGGAAAGGCCAGTCCCCATGCGAGTTGCTAGGGGACCACTCGGGATTCCTCTCCCGTCCATGCCGGGGCCTCAGTCCTTGTGTGGAGTCGGGGCCGGAACCTGAGCATTCCTCTCCAGTGTTGCCATGGATCTTGGGGTGCTTCTGAGTCTCCCCAGGGGAGTCAGGCCTCGTCTCGAGTGGGGGCATGCACGTGCGCTTTCCTCCCGAGCTGCAGCAGTAGTGTCACGCTTCCTGTCACGTGGATCAAGGGATCTGTGGCTTTCCCTCGAGGCTGTCCCTCGAGGCTTTCCCACGAGGCTTTCCCACAGGGCTGTGCCACGTGCCACCTTGGTGTGAGTCGATCCTCGGCGTGAAAGACGAGCCGGTGAAGGGAAAAGAGGTTCCTCTGGAATGGACTGAGACATCTGGGGGACTCTTGGAATGGTGGCACGACCCTGGAGTTCCTCTCGCCGTTCCTGTAGAGAGGGCCTCCTCTTGAGATGCGACGGGAAGGCCGGGAACTCTTTCCCGACGAAGCAGGGAAAGGATCCCTCATCTCGAGCTACGAGGCGGAAACGGGGCTCCTCTGAATGTGGGCGGGACCCTCGTGATTCCTCTCGAGTGGAGACGGGTATGTCGGGGAACTTCTTGATTTGCACCAAGGGTGTGAAGGACCCTTTCGAAGTTCCAGAGGGGAGGTGTGATCAGCCTCGAGACGCCTCAGCGGAAATGGGCCTCATCTCGCCTGGAGGGGAGAACATCCTGGATTTTCTCGAGTTGCGGCAAGTCTTCTCGAGTTACGACGGGGACCTCAGGGACCCGCTCTGGTGGCCTCAGGAAAGGCCAGTCCCCATGCGAGTTGCTAGGGGACCTCTCGGGATTCCTCTCCCGTCCATGCCGGGGGCCTCAGTCCTTGTGTGGAGTCGGGGCCGGAACCTGAGGATTCCTCTCCAGTGTTGCCATGGATCTTGGGGTGCTTCTGAGTCTCCCCAGGGGAGTCAGGCCTCGTCTAGTCTGGGGGCATGCACGTGCGCTTTCCTCCCGAGCTGCAGCAGTAGTGTTACGCTTCCTGTCACGTGGATCAAGGGATCTGTGGCTTTCCCTCGAGGCTGTCCCTTGAGGCTTTCCCACGAGGCTTTCCCACAGGGCTGTGCCACGTGCCACCTTGGTGTGAGTCGATCCTCGGCGTGAAAGACGAGCCGGTGAAGGCAAAAGAGGTTCCTCTGGAATGGACTGAGACATCTGGGGGACTCTTGGAATGGTGGCACGACCCTGGAGTTCCTCTCGCAGTTCCTGTAGAGAGGGCCTCCTCTTGAGATGCGACGGGAAGGCCGGGAACTCTTTCCCGACGAAGCAGGGAAAGGATCCCTCATCTCGAGCTACGAGGCGGAAACGGGGCTCCTCTGAATGTGGGTGGGACCCTCGTGATTCCTCTCGAGTGGAGACGGCTAGGTCGGGGAACTTCTTGATTTGCACCAAGGGTGTGAAGGAGCCTTTCGAAGTTCCAGAGGTGAGGTGTGATCAGCCTCGAGACGCCTCAGCAGAAATGGGCGTCATCTCGCCTGGAGGGGAGAACCTCCTGGATTTTCTCGAGTTTTGGCATGTCTTCTCGAGTTACGACGGGGACCTCAGGGACCCGCTCTGTTGGCCTCAGGAAAGGCCAGTCCCCATGCGAGTTGCTAGGGGACCACTCGGGATTCCTCTCCCGTCCATGCCGGGGCCTCAGTCCTTGTGTGGAGTCGGGGCCGGAACCTGAGCATTCCTCTCCAGTGTTGCCATGGATCTTGGGGTGCTTCTGAGTCTCCCCAGGGGAGTCAGGCCTCGTCTCGAGTGGGGGCATGCACGTGCGCTTTCCTCCCGAGCTGCAGCAGTAGTGTCACGCTTCCTGTCACGTGGATCAAGGGATCTGTGGCTTTCCCTCGAGGCTGTCCCTCGAGGCTTTCCCACGAGGCTTTCCCACAGGGCTGTGCCACGTGCCACCTTGGTGTGAGTCGATCCTCGGCGTGAAAGACGAGCCGGTGAAGGGAAAAGAGGTTCCTCTGGAATGGACTGAGACATCTGGGGGACTCTTGGAATGGTGGCACGACCCTGGAGTTCCTCTCGCCGTTCCTGTAGAGAGGGCCTCCTCTTGAGATGCGACGGGAAGGCCGGGAACTCTTTCCCGACGAAGCAGGGAAAGGATCCCTCATCTCGAGCTACGAGGCGGAAACGGGGCTCCTCTGAATGTGGGCGGGACCCTCGTGATTCCTCTCGAGTGGAGACGGGTATGTCGGGGAACTTCTTGATTTGCACCAAGGGTGTGAAGGACCCTTTCGAAGTTCCAGAGGGGAGGTGTGATCAGCCTCGAGACGCCTCAGCGGAAATGGGCCTCATCTCGCCTGGAGGGGAGAACATCCTGGATTTTCTCGAGTTGCGGCAAGTCTTCTCGAGTTACGACGGGGACCTCAGGGACCCGCTCTGGTGGCCTCAGGAAAGGCCAGTCCCCATGCGAGTTGCTAGGGGACCTCTCGGGATTCCTCTCCCGTCCATGCCGGGGCCTCAGTCCTTGTGTGGAGTCGGGGCCGGAACCTGAGGATTCCTCTCCAGTGTTGCCGTGGATCTTGGGGTGCTTCTGAGTCTCCCCAGGGGAGTCAGGCCTCGTCTCGAGTGGGGGCATGCACGTGCGCTTTCCTCCCGAGCTGCAGCAGTAGTGTCACGCTTCCTGTCACGTGGATCAAGGGATCTGTGGCTTTCCCTCGAGGCTGTCCCTCGAGGCTTTCCCACGAGGCTTTCCCACAGGGCTGTGCCACGTGCCACCTTGGTGTGAGTCGATCCTCGGCGTGAAAGACGAGCCGGTGAAGGCAAAAGAGGTTCCTCTGGAATGGACTGAGACATCTGGGGGACTCTTGGAATGGTGGCACGACCCTGGAGTTCCTCTCGCCGTTCCTGTAGAGAGGGCCTCCTCTTGAGATGCGACGGGAAGGCCGGGAACTCTTTCCCGACGAAGCAGGGAAAGGATCCCTCATCTCGAGCTACGAGGCGGAAACGGGGCTCCTCTGGATGTGGGCGGGACCCTCGTGATTCCTCTCGAGTGGAGACGGGTATGTCGGGGAACTTCTTGATTTGCACCAAGGGTGTGAAGGAGCCTTTCGAAGTTCCAGAGGTGAGGTGTGATCAGCCTCGAGACGCCTCAGCAGAAATGGGCCTCATCTCGCCTGGAGGGGAGAACCTCCTGGATTTTCTCGAGTTTTGGCAGGTCTTCTCGAGTTACGACGGGGACCTCAGGGACCCGCTCTGGTGGCCTCAGGAAAGGCCAGTCCCCATGCGAGTTGCTAGGGGACCTCTCGGGATTCCTCTCCCGTCCATTCCGGGGCCTCAGTCCTTGTGTGGAGTCGGGGCCGGAACCTGAGGATTCCTCTCCAGTGTTGCCATGGATCTTGGGGTGCTTCTGAGTCTCCCCAGGGGAGTCAGGCCTCGTCTCGAGTGGGGGCATGCACGTGCGCTTTCCTCCCGAGATGCAGCAGTAGTGTCACGCTTCCTGTCACGTGGATCAAGGGATCTGTGGCTTTCCCTCGAGGCTGTCCCTCGAGGCTTTCCCACGAGGCTTTCCCACAGGGCTGTGCCACGTGCCACCTTGGTGTGAGTCGATCCTCGGCGTGAAAGACGAGCCGGTGAAGGCAAAAGAGGTTCCTCTGGAATGGACTGAGACATCTGGGGGACTCTTGGAATGGTGGCACGACCCTGGAGATCCTCTCGCCGTTACTGTAGAGAGGGCCTCCTCTTGAGATGCGACGGGAACGCCGGGAACTCTTTCCCGACGAAGCAGGGAAAGGATCCCTCATCTCGAGCTACGAGGCGGAAACGGGGCTCCTCTGAATGTGGGCGGGACCCTCCTGATTCCTCTCGAGTGGAGACGGGTATGTCGGGGAACTTCTTGATTTGCACCAAGGGTGTGAAGGACCCTTTCGAAGTTCCAGAGGGGAGGTGTGATCAGCCTCGAGACGCCTCAGCGGAAATGGGCCTCATCTCGCCTGGAGGGGAGAACCTCCTGGATTTTCTCGAGTTGCGGCAGGTCTTCTCGAGTTACGACGGGGACCTCAGGGACCCGCTCTGGTGGCCTCAGGAAAGGCCAGTCCCCATGCGAGTTGCTAGGGGACCTCTCGGGATTCCTCTCCCGTCCATGCCGGGGCCTCAGTCCTTGTGTGGAGTCGGGGCCGGAACCTGAGGATTCCTCTCCAGTGTTGCCATGGATCTTGGGGTGCTTCTGAGTCTCCCCAGGGGAGTCAGGCCTCGTCTCGAGTGGGGGCATGCACGTGCGCTTTCCTCCCGAGCTGCAGCAGTAGTGTCACGCTTCCTGTCACGTGGATCAAGGGATCTGTGGCTTTCCCTCGAGGCTGTCCCTCGAGGCTTTCCCACGAGGCTTTCCCACAGGGCTGTGCCACGTGCCACCTTGGTGTGAGTCGATCCTCGGCGTGAAAGACGAGCCGGTGAAGGGAAAAGAGGTTCCTCTGGAATGGACTGAGACATCTGGGGGACTCTTGGAATGGTGGCACGACCCTGGAGTTCCTCTCGCCGTTCCTGTTGAGAGGGCCTCCTCTTGAGATGCGACGGGAACGCCGGGAACTCTTTCCCGACGAAGCAGGGAAAGGATCCCTCATCTCGAGCTACGAGGCGGAAACGGGGCTCCTCTGGATGTGGGCGGGACCCTCGTGATTCCTCTTGAGTGGAGACGGGTATGTCGGGGAACTTCTTGATTTGCACCAAGGGTGTGAAGGACCCTTTCGAAGTTCCAGAGGTGAGGTGTGATCAGCCTCGAGACGCCTCAGCGGAAATGGGCCTCATCTCGCCTGGAGGGGAGAACCTCCTGGATTTTCTCGAGTTGCGGCAGGTCTTCTCGAGTTACGACGGGGACCTCAGGGACCCGCTCTGTTGGCCTCAGGAAAGGCCAGTCCCCATGCGAGTTGCTAGGGGACCACTCGGGATTCCTCTCCCGTCCATGCCGGGGCCTCAGTCCTTGTGTGGAGTCGGGGCCGGAACCTGAGCATTCCTCTCCAGTGTTGCCATGGATCTTGGGGTGCTTCTGAGTCTCCCCAGGGGAGTCAGGCCTCGTCTCGAGTGGGGGCATGCACGTGCGCTTTCCTCCCGAGCTGCAGCAGTAGTGTCACGCTTCCTGTCACGTGGATCAAGGGATCTGTGGCTTTCCCTCGAGGCTGTCCCTCGAGGCTTTCCCACGAGGCTTTCCCACAGGGCTGTGCCACGTGCCACCTTGGTGTGAGTCGATCCTCGGCGTGAAAGACGAGCCGGTGAAGGGAAAAGAGGTTCCTCTGGAATGGACTGAGACATCTGGGGGACTCTTGGAATGGTGGCACGACCCTGGAGTTCCTCTCGCCGTTCCTGTAGAGAGGGCCTCCTCTTGAGATGCGACGGGAAGGCCGGGAACTCTTTCCCGACGAAGCAGGGAAAGGATCCCTCATCTCGAGCTACGAGGCGGAAACGGGGCTCCTCTGGATGTGGGCGGGACCCTCGTGATTCCTCTTGAGTGGAGACGGGTATGTCGGGGAACTTCTTGATTTGCACCAAGGGTGTGAAGGACCCTTTCGAAGTTCCAGAGGTGAGGTGTGATCAGCCTCGAGACGCCTCAGCGGAAATGGGCCTCATCTCGCCTGGAGGGGAGAACCTCCTGGATTTTCTCGAGTTGCGGCAGGTCTTCTCGAGTTACGACGGGGACCTCAGGGACCCGCTCTGGTGGCCTCAGGAAAGGCCAGTCCCCATGCGAGTTGCTAGGGGACCTCTCGGGATTCCTCTCCCGTCCATGCCGGGGCCTCAGTCCTTGTGTGGAGTCGGGGCCGGAACCTGAGGATTCCTCTCCAGTGTTGCCATGGATCTTGGGGTGCTTCTGAGTCTCCCCAGGGGAGTCAGGCCTCGTCTAGTCTGGGGGCATGCACGTGCGCTTTCCTCCCCAGCTGCAGCAGTAGTGTTACGCTTCCTGTCACGTGGATCAAGGGATCTGTGGCTTTCCCTCGAGGCTGTCCCTTGAGGCTTTCCCACGAGGCTTTCCCACAGGGCTGTGCCACGTGCCACCTTGGTGTGAGTCGATCCTCGGCGTGAAAGACGAGCCGGTGAAGGGAAAAGAGGTTCCTCTGGAATGGACTGAGACATCTGGGGGACTCTTGGAATGGTGGCACGACCCTGGAGTTCCTCTCGCAGTTCCTGTAGAGAGGGCCTCCTCTTGAGATGCGACGGGAAGGCCGGGAACTCTTTCCCGACGAAGCAGGGAAAGGATCCCTCATCTCGAGCTACGAGGCGGAAACGGGGCTCCTCTGAATGTGGGTGGGACCCTCGTGATTCCTCTCGAGTGGAGACGGGTATGTCGGGGAACTTCTTGATTTGCACCAAGGGTGTGAAGGACCCTTTCGAAGTTCCAGAGGGGAGGTGTGATCAGCCTCGAGACGCCTCAGCAGAAATGGGCGTCATCTCGCCTGGAGGGGAGAACCTCCTGGATTTTCTCGAGTTTTGGCAGGTCTTCTCGAGTTACGACGGGGACCTCAGGGACCCGCTCTGTTGGCCTCAGGAAAGGCCAGTCCCCATGCGAGTTGCTAGGGGACCACTCGGGATTCCTCTCCCGTCCATGCCGGGGCCTCAGTCCTTGTGTGGAGTCGGGGCCGGAACCTGAGCATTCCTCTCCAGTGTTGCCATGGATCTTGGGGTGCTTCTGAGTCTCCCCAGGGGAGTCAGGCCTCGTCTCGAGTGGGGGCATGCACGTGCGCTTTCCTCCCGAGCTGCAGCAGTAGTGTCACGCTTCCTGTCACGTGGATCAAGGGATCTGTGGCTTTCCCTCGAGGCTGTCCCTCGAGGCTTTCCCACGAGGCTTTCCCACAGGGCTGTGCCACGTGCCACCTTGGTGTGAGTCGATCCTCGGCGTGAAAGACGAGCCGGTGAAGGGAAAAGAGGTTCCTCTGGAATGGACTGAGACATCTGGGGGACTCTTGGAATGGTGGCACGACCCTGGAGTTCCTCTCGCCGTTCCTGTAGAGAGGGCCTCCTCTTGAGATGCGACGGGAAGGCCGGGAACTCTTTCCTGACGAAGCAGGGAAAGGATCCCTCATCTCGAGCTACGAGGCGGAAACGGGGCTCCTCTGAATGTGGGCGGGACCCTCGTGATTCCTCTCGAGTGGAGACGGGTATGTCGGGGAACTTCTTGATTTGCACCAAGGGTGTGAAGGACCCTTTCGAAGTTCCAGAGGGGAGGTGTGATCAGCCTCGAGACGCCTCAGCGGAAATGGGCCTCATCTCGCCTGGAGGGGAGAACCTCCTGGATTTTCTCGAGTTGCGGCAGGTCTTCTCGAGTTACGACGGGGACCTCAGGGACCCGCTCTGGTGGCCTCAGGAAAGGCCAGTCCCCATGCGAGTTGCTAGGGGACCTCTCGGGATTCCTCTCCCGTCCATGCCGGGGCCTCAGTCCTTGTGTGGAGTCGGGGCCGGAACCTGAGGATTCCTCTCCAGTGTTGCCATGGATCTTGGGGTGCTTCTGAGTCTCCCCAGGGGAGTCAGGCCTCGTCTCGAGTGGGGGCATGCACGTGCGCTTTCCTCCCGAGCTGCAGCAGTAGTGTCACGCTTCCTGTCACGTGGATCAAGGGATCTGTGGCTTTCCCTCGAGGCTGTCCCTCGAGGTTTTCCCACGAGGCTTTCCCACACGGCTGTGCCACGTGCCACCTTGGTGTGAGTCGATCCTCGGCGTGAAAGACGAGCCGGTGAAGGGAAAAGCGGTTCCTCTGGAATGGACTGAGACATCTGGGGACTCTTGGAATGGTGGCACGACCCTGGAGTTCCTCTCGCCGTTCCTGTTGAGAGGGCCTCCTCTTGAGATGTGACGGGAACGCCGGGTACTCTTTCCCGACGAAGAAGGGAAAGGATCCCTCATCTCGAGCTACGAGGCGGAAACGGGGCTCCTCTGGATGTGGGCGGGACCCTCGTGATTCCTCTCGAGTGGAGACGGGTATGTCGGGGAACTTCTTGATTTGCACCAAGGGTGTGAAGGACCCTTTCGAAGTTCCAGAGGGGAGGTGTGATCAGCCTCGAGACGCCTCAGCGGAAATGGGCCTCATCTCGCCTGGAGGGGAGAACCTCCTGGATTTTCTCGAGATGTGGCAGGTCTTCTCGAGTTACGACGGGGACCTCAGGGACCCGCTCTGGTGGCCTCAGGAAAGGCCAGTCCCCATGCGAGTTGCTAGGGGACCTCTCGGGATTCCTCTCCCGTCCATGCCGGGGCCTCAGTCCTTGTGGGGAGTCGGAGCCGGAACCTGAGGTTTCCTCTCCAGTGTTGCCATGGATCTTGGGGTGCTTCTGAGTCTCCCCAGGGGAGTCAGGCCTCGTCTCGAGTGGGGGCATGCACGTGCGCTTTCCTCCCGAGCTGCAGCAGTAGTGTCACGCTTCCTGTCACGTGGATCAAGGGATCTGTGGCTTTCCCTCGAGGCTGTCCCTCGAGGCTTTCCCACGAGGCTTTCCCACAGGGCTGTGCCACGTGCCACCTTGGTGTGAGTCGATCCTCGGCGTGAAAGACGAGCCGGTGAAGGCAAAAGAGGTTCCTCTGGAATGGACTGAGACATCTGGGGGACTCTTGGAATGGTGGCACGACCCTGGAGTTCCTCTCGCCGTTCCTGTAGAGAGGGCCTCCTCTTGAGATGCGACGGGAAGGCCGGGAACTCTTTCCCGACGAAGCAGGGAAAGGATCCCTCATCTCGAGCTACGAGGCGGAAACGGGGCTCCTCTGGATGTGGGCGGGACCCTCGTGATTCCTCTCGAGTGGAGACGGGTATGTCGGGGAACTTCTTGATTTGCACCAAGGGTGTGAAGGACCCTTTCGAAGTTCCAGAGGTGAGGTGTGATCAGCCTCGAGACGCCTCAGCGGAAATGGGCCTCATCTCGCCTGGAGGGGAGAACCTCCTGGATTTTCTCGAGTTGCGGCAGGTCTTCTCGAGTTACGACGGGGACCTCAGGGACCCGCTCTGGTGGCCTCAGGAAAGGCCAGTCCCCATGCGAGTTGCTAGGGGACCTCTCGGGATTCCTCTCCCGTCCATGCCGGGACCTCAGTCCTTGTGTGGAGTCGGGGCCGGAACCTGAGGATTCCTCTCCAGTGTTGCCGTGGATCTTGGGGTGCTTCTGAGTCTCCCCAGGGGAGTCAGGCCTCGTCTCGAGTGGGGGCATGCACGTGCGCTTTCCTCCCGAGCTGCAGCAGTAGTGTCACGCTTCCTGTCACGTGGATCAAGGGATCTGTGGCTTTCCCTCGAGGCTGTCCCTCGAGGCTTTCCCACGAGGCTTTCCCACAGGGCTGTGCCACGTGCCACCTTGGTGTGAGTCGATCCTCGGCGTGAAAGACGAGCCGGTGAAGGCAAAAGAGGTTCCTCTGGAATGGACTGAGACATCTGGGGGACTCTTGGAATGGTGGCACGACACTGGAGTTCCTCTCGCCGTTCCTGTTGAGAGGGCCTCCCCTTGAGATGCGACGGGAAGGCCGGGAACTCTTTCCCGACGAAGCAGGGAAAGGATCCCTCATCTCGAGCTACGAGGCGGAAACGGGGCTCCTCTGAATGTGGGCCGGACCCTCGTGATTCCTCTCGAGTGGAGACGGGTATGTCGGGGAACTTCTTGATTTGCACCAAGGGTGTGAAGGACCCTTTCGAAGTTCCAGAGGGGAGGTGTGATCAGCCTCGAGACGCCTCAGCGGAAATGGGCCTCATCTCGCCTGGAGGGGAGAACCTCCTGGATTTTCTCGAGTTGCGGCAGGTCTTCTCGAGTTACGACGGGGACCTCAGGGACCCGCTCTGGTGGCCTCAGGAAAGGCCAGTCCCCATGCGAGTTGCTAGGGGACCTCTCGGGATTCCTCTCCGGTCCATGCCGGGGCCTCAGTCCTTGTGTGGAGTCGGGGCCGGAACCTGAGGATTCCTCTCCAGTGTTGCCATGGATCTTGGGGTGCTTCTGAGTCTCCCCAGGGGAGTCAGGCCTCGTCTCGAGTGGGGGCATGCACGTGCGCTTCCCTCCCGAGCTGCAGCAGTAGTGTCACGCTTCCTGTCACGTGGATCAAGGGATCTGTGGCTTTCCCTCGAGGCTGTCCCTCGAGGCTTTCCCACGAGGCTTTCCCACAGGGCTGTGCCACGTGCCACCTTGGTGTGAGTCCATCCTCGGCGTGAAAGACGAGCCGGTGAAGGGAAAAGCGGTTCCTCTGGAATGGACTGAGACATCTGGGGGACTCTTGGAATGGTGGCACGACCCTGGAGTTCCTCTCTCCGTTCCTGTAGAGAGGGCCTCCTCTTGAGATGCGACGGGAAGGCCGGGAACTCTTTCCCGACGAAGCAGGGAAAGGATCCCTCATCTCGAGCTACGAGGCGGAAACGGGGCTCCTCTGAATGTGGGCGGGACCCTCGTGATTCCTCTCGAGTGGAGACGGGTATGTCGGGGAACTTCTTGATTTGCACCAAGGGTGTGAAGGACCCTTTCGAAGTTCCAGAGGGGAGGTGTGATCAGCCTCGAGACGCCTCAGCGGAAACGGGCCTCATCTCGCCTGGAGGGGAGAACCTCCTGGATTTTCTCGAGTTGCGGCAGGTCTTCTCGAGTTACGACGGGGACCTCAGGGACCCGCTCTGGTGGCCTCAGGAAAGGCCAGTCCCCATGCGAGTTGCTAGGGGACCTCTCGGGATTCCTCTCCCGTCCATGCCGGGGCCTCAGTCCTTGTGTGGAGTCGGGGCCGGAACCTGAGGATTCCTCTCCAGTGTTGCCATGGATCTTGGGGTGCTTCTGAGTCTCCCCAGGGGAGTCAGGCCTCGTCTCGAGTGGGGGCATGCACGTGCGCTTTCCTCCCGAGATGCAGCAGTAGTGTCACGCTTCCTGTCACGTGGATCAAGGGATCTGTGGCTTTCCCTCGAGGCTGACCCTCGAGGCTTTCCCACGAGGCTTTCCCACAGGGCTGTGCCACGTGCCACCTTGGTGTGAGTCGATCCTCGGCGTGAAAGACGAGCCGGTGAAGGGAAAAGAGGTTCCTCTGGAATGGACTGAGACATCTGGGGGACTCTTGGAATGGTGGCACGACCCTGGAGTTCCTCTCGCCGTTCCTGTTGAGAGGGCCTCCTCTTGAGATGCGACGGGAAGGCCGGGAACTCTTTCCCGACGAAGCAGGGAAAGGATCCCTCATCTCGAGCTACGAGGCGGAAACGGGGCAACTCTGATGTGGGCGGGACCATCGTGATTCCTCTCGAGTGGAGACGGGTATGTCGGGGAACTTCTTGATTTGCACCAAGGGTGTGAAGGAGCCTTTCGAAGTTCCAGAGGTGAGGTGTGATCAGCCTCGAGACGCCTCAGCGGAAATGGGCCTCATCTCGCCTGGAGGGGAGAACCTCCTGGATTTTCTCGAGTTTTGGCAGGTCTTCTCGAGTTACGACGGGGACCTCAGGGACCCGCTCTGGTGGCCTCAGGAAAGGCCAGTCCCCATGCGAGTTGCTAGGGGACCACTCGGGATTCCTCTCCCGTCCATGCCGGGGCCTCAGTCCTTGTGTGGAGTCGGGGCCGGAACCTGAGCATTCCTCTCCAGTGTTGCCATGGATCTTGGGGTGCTTCTGAGACTCCCCAGGGGAGTCAGGCCTCGTCTCGAGTGGGGGCATGCACGTGCGCTTTCCTCCCGAGCTGCAGCAGTAGTGTCACGCTTCCTGTCACGTGGATCAAGGGATCTGTGGCTTTCCCTCGAGGCTGTCCCTCGAGGCTTTCCCACGAGGCTTTCCCACAGGGCTGTGCCACGTGCCACCTTGGTGTGAGTCGATCCTCGGCGTGAAAGACGAGCCGGTGAAGGCAAAAGAGGTTCCTCTGGAATGGACTGAGACATCTGGGGGACTCTTGGAATGGTGGCACGACCCTGGAGTTCCTCTCGCCGTTCCTGTAGAGAGGGCCTCCTCTTGAGATGCGACGGGAAGGCCGGGAACTCTTTCCCGACGAAGCAGGGAAAGGATCCCTCATCTCGAGCTACGAGGCGGAAACGGGGCTCCTCTGAATGTGGGCGGGACCCTCGTGATTCCTCTCGAGTGGAGACGGGTATGTCGGGGAACTTCTTGATTTGCACCAAGGGTGTGAAGGACCCTTTCGAAGTTCCAGAGGGGAGGTGTGATCAGCCTCGAGACGCCTCAGCGGAAATGGGCCTCATCTCGCCTGGAGGGGAGAACCTCCTGGATTTTCTCGAGTTGCGGCAGGTCTTCTCGAGTTACGACGGGGACCTCAGGGACCCGCTCTGGTGGCCTCAGGAAAGGCCAGTCCCCATGCGAGTTGCTAGGGGACCTCTCGGGATTCCTCTCCCGTCCATGCCGGGGCCTCAGTCCTTGTGTGGAGTCGGGGCCGGAACCTGAGGATTCCTCTCCAGTGTTGCCATGGATCTTGGGGTGCTTCTGAGTCTCCCCAGGGGAGTCAGGCCTCGTCTCGAGTGGGGGCATGCACGTGCGCTTTCCTCCCGAGCTGCAGCAGTAGTGTCACGCTTCCTGTCACGTGGATCAAGGGATCTGTGGCTTTCCCTCGAGGCTGTCCCTCGAGGCTTTCCCACGAGGCTTTCCCACACGGCTGTGCCACGTGCCACCTTGGTGTGAGTCGATCCTCGGCGTGAAAGACGAGCCGGTGAAGGGAAAAGAGGTTCCTCTGGAATGGACTGAGACATCTGGGGGACTCTTGGAATGGTGGCACGACCCTGGAGTTCCTCTCGCCGTTCCTGTTGAGAGGGCCTCCTCTTGAGATGCGACGGGAACGCCGGGAACTCTTTCCCGACGAAGCAGGGAAAGGATCCCTCATCTCGAGCTACGAGGCGGAAACGGGGCTCCTCTGGATGTGGGCGGGACCCTCGTGATTCCTCTCGAGTGGAGACGGGTATGTCGGGGAACTTCTTGATTTGCACCAAGGGTGTGAAGGACCCTTTCGAAGTTCCAGAGGTGAGGTGTGATCAGCTTCGAGACGCCTCAGCGGAAATGGGCCTCATCTCGCCTGGAGGGGAGAACCTCCTGGATTTTCTCGAGATGTGGCAGGTCTTCTCGAGTTACGACGGGGACCTCAGGGACCCGCTCTGGTGGCCTCAGGAAAGGCCAGTCCCCATGCGAGTTGCTAGGGGACCTCTCGGGATTCCTCTCCCGTCCATGCCGGGGCCTCAGTCCTTGTGGGGAGTCGGAGCCGGAACCTGAGGTTTCCTCTCCAGTGTTGCCATGGATCTTGGGGTGCTTCTGAGTCTCCCCACGGGAGTCAGGCCTCGTCTCGAGTGGGGGCATGCACGTGCGCTTTCCTCCCGAGCTGCAGCAGTAGTGTCACGCTTCCTGTCACGTGGATCAAGGGATCTGTGGCTTTCCCTCGAGGCTGTCCCTCGAGGCTTTCCCACGAGGCTTTCCCACAGGGCTGTGCCACGTGCCACCTTGGTGTGAGTCGATCCTCGGCGTGAAAGACGACCCGGTGAAGGCAAAAGAGGTTCCTCTGGAATGGACTGAGACATTTGGGGGACTCTTGGAATGGTGGCACGTCCCTGGAGTTCCTCTCGCCGTTCCTGTAGAGAGGGCCTCCTCTTGAGATGCGACGGGAAGGCCGGGAACTCTTTCCCGACGAAGCAGGGAAAGGATCCCTCATCTCGAGCTACGAGGCGGAAACGGGGCTCCTCTGAATGTGGGCGGGACCCTCGTGATTCCTCTCGAGTGGAGACGGGTATGTCGGGGAACTTCTTGATTTGCACCAAGGGTGTGAAGGACCCTTTCGAAGTTCCAGAGGGGAGGTGTGATCAGCCTCGAGACGCCTCAGCGGAAATGGGCCTCATCTCGCCTGGAGGGGAGAACCTCCTGGATTTTCTCGAGTTGCGGCAGGTCTTCTCGAGTTACGACGGGGACCTCAGGGACCCGCTCTGGTGGCCTCAGGAAAGGCCAGTCCCCATGCGAGTTGCTAGGGGACCTCTCGGGATTCCTCTCCCGTCCATGCCGGGGCCTCAGTCCTTGTGTGGAGTCGGGGCCGGAACCTGAGGATTCCTCTCCAGTGTTGCCATGGATCTTGGGGTGCTTCTGAGTCTCCCCAGGGGAGTCAGGCCTCGTCTCGAGTGGGGGCATGCACGTGCGCTTTCCTCCCGAGCTGCAGCAGTAGTGTCACGCTTCCTGTCACGTGGATCAAGGGATCTGTGGCTTTCCCTCGAGGCTGTCCCTCGAGGCTTTCCCACGAGGCTTTCCCACAGGGCTGTGCCACGTGCCACCTTGGTGTGAGTCGATCCTCGGCGTGAAAGACGAGCCGGTGAAGGCAAAAGAGGTTCCTCTGGAATGGACTGAGACATCTGGGGGACTCTTGGAATGGTGGCACGACCCTGGAGTTCCTCTCGCCGTTCCTGTTGAGAGGGCCTCCCCTTGAGATGCGACGGGAAGGCCGGGAACTCTTTCCCGACGAAGCAGGGAAAGGATCCCTCATCTCGAGCTACGAGGCGGAAACGGGGCTCCTCTGAATGTGGGCGGGACCCTCGTGATTCCTCTCGAGTGGAGACGGGTATGTCGGGGAACTTCTTGATTTGCACCAAGGGTGTGAAGGACCCTTTCGAAGTTCCAGAGGGGAGGTGTGATCAGCCTCGAGACGCCTCAGCGGAAATGGGCCTCATCTCGCCTGGAGGGGAGAACCTCCTGGATTTTCTCGAGTTGCGGCAGGTCTTCTCGAGTTACAACGGGGACCTCAGGGACCCGCTCTGGTGGCCTCAGGAAAGGCCAGTCCCCATGCGAGTTGCTAGGGGACCTCTCGGGATTCCTCTCCCGTCCATGCCGGGGCCTCAGTCCTTGTGTGGAGTCGGGGCCGGAACCTGAGGATTCCTCTCCAGTGTTGCCATGGATCTTGGGGTGCTTCTGAGTCTCCCCAAGGGAGTCAGGCCTCGTCTCGAGTGGGGGCATGCACGTGCGCTTCCCTCCCGAGCTGCAGCAGTAGTGTCACGCTTCCTGTCACGTGGATCAAGGGATCTGTGGCTTTCCCTCGAGGCTGTCCCTCGAGGCTTTCCCACGAGGCTTTCCCACAGGGCTGTGCCACGTGCCACCTTGGTGTGAGTCCATCCTCGGCGTGAAAGACGAGCCGGTGAAGGCAAAAGAGGTTCCTCTGGAATGGACTGAGACATCTGGGGGACTCTTGGAATGGTGGCACGACCCTGGAGTTCCTCTCGCAGTTCCTGTAGAGAGGGCCTCCTCTTGAGATGCGACGGGAAGGCCGGGAACTCTTTCCCGACGAAGCAGGGAAAGGATCCCTCATCTCGAGCTACGAGGCGGAAACGGGGCTCCTCTGAATGTGGGCGGGACCCTCGTGATTCCTCTCGAGTGGAGACGGGTATGTCGGGGAACTTCTTGATTTGCACCAAGGGTGTGAAGGAGCCTTTCGAAGTTCCAGAGGTGAGGTGTGATCAGCCTCGAGACGCCTCAGCAGAAATGGGCCTCATCTCGCCTGGAGGGGAGAACCTCCTGGATTTTCTCGAGTTTTGGCAGGTCTTCTCGTGTTAAAACGGGGACCTCAGGGACCCGCTCTGTTGGCCTCAGGAAAGGCCAGTCCCCATGCGAGTTGCTAGGGGACCTCTCGGGATTCCTCTCCCGTCCATGCCGGGGCCTCAGTCCTTGTGTGGAGTCGGGGCCGGAACCTGAGCATTCCTCTCCAGTGTTGCCATGGATCTTGGGGTGCTTCTGAGTCTCCCCAGGGGAGTCAGGCCTCGTCTCGAGTGGGGGCATGCACGTGCGCTTTCCTCCCGAGCTGCAGCAGTAGTGTCACGCTTCCTGTCACGTGGATCAAGGGATCTGTGGCTTTCCCTCGAGGCTGTCCCTCGAGGCTTTCCCACGAGGCTTTCCCACAGGGCTGTGCCACGTGCCACCTTGGTGTGAGTCGATCCTCGGCGTGAAAGACGAGCCGGTGAAGGGAAAAGAGTTTCCTCTGGAATGGACTGAGACATCTGGGGGACTCTTGGAATGGTGGCACGACCCTGGAGTTCCTCTCGCCGTTCCTGTTGAGAGGGCCTCCTCTTGAGATGCGACGGGAACGCCGGGAACTCTTTCCCGACGAAGCAGGGAAAGGATCCCTCATCTCGAGCTACGAGGCGGAAACGGGGCTCCTCTGGATGTGGGCGGGACCCTCGTGATTCCTCTCGAGTGGAGACGGGTATGTCGGGGAACTTCTTGATTTGCACCAAGGGTGTGAAGGAGCCTTTCAAAGTTCCAGAGGTGAGGTGTGATCAGCCTCGAGACGCCTCAGCGGAAATGGGCCTCATCTCGCCTGGAGGGGAGAACCTCCTGGATTTTCTCGAGTTGCGGCAGGTCTTCTCGAGTTACGACGGGGACCTCAGGGACCCGCTCTGGTGGCCTCAGGAAAGGCCAGTCCCCATGCGAGTTGCTAGGGGACCTCTCGGGATTCCTCTCCCGTCCATGCCGGGGCCTCAGTCCTTGTGTGGAGTCGGGGCCGGAACCTGAGGATTCCTCTCCAGTGTTGCCATGGATCTTGGGGTGCTTCTGAGTCTCCCCAGGGGAGTCAGGCCTCGTCTCGAGTGGGGGCATGCACGTGGCCTTTCCTTCCGAGCTGCAGCAGTAGTGTCACGCTTCCTGTCACGTGGATCAAGGGATCTGTGGCTTTCCCTCGAGGCTGTCCCTCGAGGCTTTCCCACGAGGCTTTCCCACACGGCTGTGCCACGTGCCACCTTGGTGTGAGTCGATCCTCGGCGTGAAAGACGAGCCGGTGAAGGGAAAAACGGTTCCTCTGGAATGGACTGAGACATCTGGGGGACTCTTGGAATGGTGGCACGACCCTGGAGTTCCTCTCGCCGTTCCTGTTGAGAGGGCCTCCTCTTGAGATGTGACGGGAACGCCGGGAACTCTTTCCCGACGAAGCAGGGAAAGGATCCCTCATCTCGAGCTACGAGGCGGAAACGGGGCTCCTCTGGATGTGGGCGGGACCCTCGTGATTCCTCTCGAGTGGAGACGGGTATGTCGGGGAACTTCTTGATTTGCACCAAGGGTGTGAAGGACCCTTTCGAAGTTCCAGAGGTGAGGTGTGATCAGCTTCGAGACGCCTCTGCGGAAATGGGCCTCATCTCGCCTGGAGGGGAGAACCTCCTGGATTTTCTCGAGTTGCGGCAGGTCTTCTCCAGTTACGACGGGGACCTCAGGGACCCGCTCTGGTGGCCTCAGGAAAGGCCAGTCCCCATGCGAGTTGCTAGGGGACCTCTCGGGATTCCTCTCCCGTCCATGCCGGGGCCTCAGTCCTTGTGTGGAGTCGGGGCCGGAACCTGAGGATTCCTCTCCAGTGTTGCCATGGATCTTGGGGTGCTTCTGAGTCTCCCCAGGGGAGTCAGGCCTCGTCTCGTGTGGGGGCATGCACGTGCGCTTTCCTCCCGAGCTGCAGCAGTAGTGTTACGCTTCCTGTCACGTGGATCAAGGGATCTGTGGCTTTCCCTCGAGGCTGTCCCTCGAGGCTTTCCCACGAGGCTTTCCCACAGGGCTCTGCCACGTGCCACCTTGGTGTGAGTCGATCCTCGGCGTGAAAGACGAGCCGGTGAAGGGAAAAGCGGTTCCTCTGGAATGGACTGAGACATCTGGGGGACTCTTGGAATGGTGGCACGACCCTGGAGTTCCTCTCGCCGTTCCTGTTGAGAGGGCCTCCTCTTGAGATGCGACGGGAAGGCCGGGAACTCTTTCCCGACGAAGCAGGGAAAGGATCCCTCATCTCGAGCTACGAGGCGGAAACGGGGCTCCTCTGAATGTGGGCGCGACCCTCGTGATTCCTCTCGAGTGGAGACGGGTATGTCGGGGAACTTCTTGATTTGCACCAAGGGTGTGAAGGACCCTTTCGAAGTTCCAGAGGGGAGGTGTGATCAGCCTCGAGACGCCTCAGCGGAAATGGGCCTCATCTCGCCTGGAGGGGAGAACCTCCTGGATTTTCTCGAGATGTGGCAGGTCTTCTCGAGTTACGACGGGGACCTCAGGGACCCGCTCTGGTGGCCTCAGGAAAGGCCAGTCCCCATGCGAGTTGCTAGGGGACCTCTCGGGATTCCTCTCCCGTCCATGCCGGGGCCTCAGTCCTTGTGGGGAGTCGGAGCCGGAACCTGAGGTTTCCTCTCCAGTGTTGCCATGGATCTTGGGGTGCTTCTGAGTCTCCCCAGGGGAGTCAGGCCTCGTCTCGAGTGGGGGCATGCACGTGCGCTTTCCTCCCGAGCTGCAGCAGTAGTGTCACGCTTCCTGTCACGTGGATCAAGGGATCTGTGGCTTTCCCTCGAGGCTGTCCCTCGAGGCTTTCCCACGAGGCTTTCCCACAGGGCTGTGCCACGTGCCACCTTGGTGTGAGTCGATCCTCGGCGTGAAAGACGAGCCGGTGAAGGGAAAAGAGGTTCCTCTGGAATGGACTGAGACATCTGGGGGACTCTTGGAATGGTGGCACGACCCTGGAGTTCCTCTCGCCGTTCCTGTAGAGAGGGCCTCCTCTTGAGATGCGACGGGAAGGCCGGGAACTCTTTCCCGACGAAGCAGGGAAAGGATCCCTCATCTCGAGCTACGAGGCGGAAACGGTGCTACTCTGCATGTGGGCGGGACCCTCGTGATTCCTCTCGAGTGGAGACGGGTATGTCGGGGAACTTCTTGATTTGCACCAAGGGTGTGAAGGACCCTTTCTAAGTTCCAGAGGGGAGGTGTGATCAGCCTCGAGACGACTCAGCGGAAATGGGCCTCATCTTGCCTGGAGGGGAGAACCTCCTGGATTTTCTCGAGTTGCGGCAGGTCTTCTCGAGTTACGACGGGGACCTCAGGGACCCGCTCTGGTGGCCTCAGGAAAGGCCAGTCCCCATGCGAGTTGCTAGGGGACCTCTCGGGATTCCTCTCCCGTCCATGCCGGGGCCTCAGTCCTTGTGTGGAGTCGGGGCCGGAACCTGAGGATTCC
The DNA here is from genome assembly GCF_023091745.1 of Budorcas taxicolor. Classification (NCBI taxonomy): domain Eukaryota; kingdom Metazoa; phylum Chordata; class Mammalia; order Artiodactyla; family Bovidae; genus Budorcas; species Budorcas taxicolor. The sequence goes on along the minus strand of NW_026291959.1, from coordinate 21,190 downwards.
TCTCCAGTGTTGCCATGGATCTTGGGGTGCTTCTGAGTCTCCCCAGGGGAGTCAGGCCTCGTCTCGAGTGGGGGCATGCACGTGCGCTTTCCTCCCGAGCTGCAGCAGTAGTGTCACGCTTCCTGTCACGTGGATCAAGGGATCTGTGGCTTTCCCTCGAGGCTGTCCCTCGAGGCTTTCCCACGAGGCTTTCCCACAGGGCTGTGCCACGTGCCACCTTGGTGTGAGTCGATCCTCGGCGTGAAAGACGAGCCGGTGAAGGCAAAAGAGGTTCCTCTGGAATGGACTGAGACATCTGGGGGACTCTTGGAATGGTGGCACGACCCTGGAGTTCCTCTCGCCGTTCCTGTTGAGAGGGCCTCCTCTTGAGATGCGACGGGAAGGCCAGGAACTCTTTCGCGACGAAGCAGGGAAAGGATCCCTCATCTCGAGCTTCGAGGCAGAAACGGGGCTCCTCTGAATGTGGGCGGGACCCTCGTGATTCCTCTCGAGTGGAGACGGGTATGTCGGGGAACTTCTTGATTTGCACCAAGGGTGTGAAGGAGCCTTTCGAAGTTCCAGAGGTGAGGTGTGATCAGCCTCGAGACGCCTCAGCGGAAATGGGCCTCATCTCGCCTGGAGGGGAGAACCTCCTGGATTTTCTCCAGTTGCGGCAGGTCTTCTCGAGTTACGACGGGGACCTCAGGGACCCGCTCTGGTGGCCTCAGGAAAGGCCAGTCCCCATGCGAGTTGCTAGGGGACCTCTCGGGATTCCTCTCCCTTCCATGCCGGGGCCTCAGTCCTTGTGTGGAGTCGGGGCCGGAACCTGAGGATTCCTCTCCAGTGTTGCCATGGATCTTGGGGTGCTTCTGAGTCTCCCCAGGGGAGTCAGGCCTCGTCTCGAGTGGGGGCATGCACGTGCGCTTCCCTCCCGAGCTGCAGCAGTAGTGTCACGCTTCCTGTCACGTGGATCAAGGGATCTGTGGCTTTCCCTCGAGGCTGTCCCTCGAGGCTTTCCCACGAGGCTTTCCCACAGGGCTGTGCCACCTGCCACCTTGGTGTGAGTCCATCCTCGGCGTGAAAGACGAGCCGGTGAAGGCAAAAGAGGTTCCTCTGGAATGGACTGAGACATCTGGGGGACTCTTGGAATGGTGGCACGACCCTGGAGTTCCTCTCTCCGTTCCTGTAGAGAGGGCCTCCTCTTGAGATGCGACGGGAAGGCCGGGAACTCTTTCCCGACGAAGCAGGGAAAGGATCCCTCATCTCGAGCTACGAGGCGGAAACGGGGCTCCTCTGAATGTGGGCGGGACCCTCGTGATTCCTCTCGAGTGGAGACGGGTATGTCGGGGAACTTCTTGATTTGCACCAAGGGTGTGAAGGACCCTTTCGAAGTTCCAGAGGGGAGGTGTGATCAGCCTCGAGACGCCTCAGCGGAAATGGGCCTCATCTCGCCTGGAGGGGAGAACCTCCTGGATTTTCTCGAGTTGCGGCAGGTCTTCTCGAGTTACGACGGGGACCTCAGGGACCCGCTCTGGTGGCCTCAGGAAAGGCCAGTCCCCATGCGAGTTGCTAGGGGACCTCTCGGGATTCCTCTCCCGTCCATGCCGGGGCCTCAGTCCTTGTGTGGAGTCGGGGCCGGAACCTGAGGATTCCTCTCCAGTGTTGCCATGGATCTTGGGGTGCTTCTGAGTCTCCCCAGGGGAGTCAGGCCTCGTCTCGAGTGGGGGCATGCACGTGCGCTTTCCTCCCGAGCTGCAGCAGTAGTGTCACGCTTCCTGTCACGTGGATCAAGGGATCTGTGGCTTTCCCTCGAGGCTGTCCCTCGAGGCTTTCCCACGAGGCTTTCCCACACGGCTGTGCCACGTGCCACCTTGGTGTGAGTCGATCCTCGGCGTGAAAGACGAGCCGGTGAAGGGAAAAGAGGTTCCTCTGGAATGGACTGAGACATCTGGGGGACTCTTGGAATGGTGGCACGACCCTGGAGTTCCTCTCGCCGTTCCTGTTGAGAGGGCCTCCTCTTGAGATGCGACGGGAACGCCGGGAACTCTTTCCCGACGAAGCAGGGAAAGGATCCCTCATCTCGAGCTAACGAGGCGGAAACGGGGCTCCTCTGGATGTGGGCGGGACCCTCGTGATTCCTCTCGAGTGGAGACGGGTATGTCGGGGAACTTCTTGATTTGCACCAAGGGTGTGAAGGACCCTTTCGAAGTTCCAGAGGTGAGGTGTGATCAGCCTCGAGACGCCTCAGCGGAAATGGGCCTCATCTCGCCTGGAGGGGAGAACCTCCTGGATTTTCTCCAGTTGCGGCAGGTCTTCTCGAGTTACGACGGGGACCTCAGGGACCCGCTCTGGTGGCCTCAGGAAAGGCCAGTCCCCATGCGAGTTGCTAGGGGACCTCTCGGGATTCCTCTCCCGTCCATGCCGGGGCCTCAGTCCTTGTGTGGAGTCGGGGCCGGAACCTGAGGATTCCTCTCCAGTGTTGCCATGGATCTTGGGGTGCTTCTGTGTCTCCCCAGGTGAGTCAGGCCTCCTCTCGAGTGGGGGCATGCACGTGCGCTTTCCTCCCGAGCTGCAGCAGTAGTGTCACGCTTCCTGTCACGTGGATCAAGGGATCTGTGGCTTTCCCTCGAGGCTGTCCCTCGAGGCTTTCCCACGAGGCTTTCCCACAGGGCTGTGCCACGTGCCACCTTGGTGTGAGTCGATCCTCGGCGTGAAAGACGAGCCGGTGAAGGGAAAAGAGTTTCCTCTGGAATGGACTGAGACATCTGGGGGACTCTTGGAATGGTGGCACGACCCTGGAGTTCCTCTCGCCGTTCCTGTTGAGAGGGCCTCCTCTTGAGATGCGACGGGAACGCCGGGAACTCTTTCCCGACGAAGCAGGGAAAGGATCCCTCATCTCGAGCTACGAGGCGGAAACGGGGCTCCTCTGGATGTGGGCGGGACCCTCGTGATTCCTCTCGAGTGGAGACGGGTATGTCGGGGAACTTCTTGATTTGCACCAAGGGTGTGAAGGAGCCTTTCAAAGTTCCAGAGGTGAGGTGTGATCAGCCTCGAGACGCCTCAGCGGAAATGGGTCTCATCTCGCCTGGAGGGGAGAACCTCCTGGATTTTCTCGAGTTGCGGCAGGTCTTCTCGAGTTACGACGGGGACCTCAGGGACCCGCTCTGGTGGCCTCAGGAAAGGCCAGTCCCCATGCGAGATGCTAGGGGACCTCTCGGGATTCCTCTCCCGTCCATGCCGGGGCCTCAGTCCTTGTGTGGAGTCGGGGCCGGAACCTGAGGTTTCCTCTCCAGTGTTGCCATGGATCTTGGGGTGCTTCTGAGTCTCCCCAGGGGAGTCAGGCCTCGTCTCGAGTGGGGGCATGCACGTGCGCTTTCCTCCCGAGCTGCAGCAGTAGTGTCACGCTTCCTGTCACGTGGATCAAGGGATCTGTGGCTTTCCCTCGAGGCTGTCCCTCGAGGCTTTCCCACGAGGCTTTCCCACAGGGCTGTGCCACGTGCCACCTTGGTGTGAGTCGATCCTCGGCGTGAAAGACGAGCCGGTGAAGGGAAAAGAGGATCCTCTGGAATGGACTGAGACATCTGGGGGACTCTTGGAATGGTGGCACGACCCTGGAGTTCCTCTCGCCGTTCCTGTAGAGAGGGCCTCCTCTTGAGATGCGACGGGAAGGCCGGGAACTCTTTCCCGACGAAGCAGGGAAAGGATCCCTCATCTCGAGCTACGAGGCGGAAACGGGGCTCCTCTGAATGTGGGCGGGACCCTCGTGATTCCTCTCGAGTGGAGACGGGTATGTCGGGGAACTTCTTGATTTGCACCAAGGGTGTGAAGGACCCTTTCGAAGTTCCAGAGGGGAGGTGTGATCAGCCTCGAGACGCCTCAGCGGAAATGGGCCTCATCTCGCCTGGAGGGGAGAACCTCCTGGATTTTCTCGAGTTGCGGCAGGTCTTCTCGAGTTACGACGGGGACCTCAGGGACCCGCTCTGGTGGCCTCAGGAAAGGCCAGTCCCCATGCGAGTTGCTAGGGGACCTCTCGGGATTCCTCTCCCGTCCATGCCGGGGCCTCAGTCCTTGTGTGGAGTCGGGGCCGGAACCTGAGGATTCCTCTCCAGTGTTGCCATGGATCTTGGGGTGCTTCTGAGTCTCCCCAGGGGAGTCAGGCCTCGACTCGTGTGGGGGCATGCACGTGCCCTTTCCTTCCGAGCTGCAGCAGTAGTGTCACGCTTCCTGTCACGTGGATCAAGGGATCTGTGGCTTTCCCTCGAGGCTGTCCCTCGAGGCTTTCCCACGAGGCTTTCCCACACGGCTGTGCCACGTGCCACCTTGGTGTGAGTCGATCCTCGGCGTGAAAGACGAGCCGGTGAAGGGAAAAGCGGTTCTCTGGAATGGACTGAGACATCTGGGGGACTCTTGGAATGGTGGCACGACCCTGGAGTTCCTCTCGCCGTTCCTGTTGAGAGGGCCTCCTCTTGAGATGTGACGGGAACGCCGGGAACTCTTTCCCGACGAAGCAGGGAAAGGATCCCTCATCTCGAGCTACGAGGCGGAAACGGGACTCCTCTGGATGTGGGCGGGACCCTCGTGATTCCTCTCGAGTGGAGACGGGTATGTCGGGGAACTTCTTGATTTGCACCAAGGGTGTGAAGGACCCTTTCGAAGTTCCAGAGGTGAGGTGTGATCAGCTTCGATACGCCTCAGCGGAAATGGGCCTCATCTCGCCTGGAGGGGAGAACCTCCTGGATTTTCTCGAGTTGCGGCAGGTCTTCTCAAGTTACGACGGGGACCTCAGGGACCCGCTCTGGTGGCCTCAGGAAAGGCCAGTCCCCATGCGAGTTGCTAGGGGACCTCTCGGGACTCCTCTCCCGTCCATTGCCGGGGCCTCAGTCCTTGTGTGGAGTCGGGGCCGGAACCTGAGGATTCCTCTCCAGTGTTGCCATGGATCTTGGGGTGCTTCTGAGTCTCCCCAGGGGAGTCAGGCCTCGTCTCGTGTGGGGGCATGCACGTGCGCTTTCCTCCCGAGCTGCAGCAGTAGTGTTACGCTTCCTGTCACGTGGATCAAGGGATCTGTGGCTTTCCCTCGAGGCTGTCCCTCGAGGCTTTCCCACGAGGCTTTCCCCCAGGGCTCTGCCACGTGCCACCTTGGTGTGAGTCGATCCTCGGCGTGAAAGACGAGCCGGTGAAGGCAAAAGAGGTTCCTCTGGAAAGGACTGAGTCATCTGGGGGACTCTTGGAATGGTGGCACTACCCTGGAGTTCCTCTCGCCGTTCCTGTAGAGAGGGCCTCCTCTTGAGATGCGACGGGAAGGCCGGGAACTCTTTCCCGACGAAGCAGGGAAAGGATCCCTCATCTCGAGCTACGAGGCGGAAACGGGGCTCCTCTGAATGTGGGCGGGACCCTCGTGATTCCTCTCGAGTGGAGACGGGTATGTCGGGGAACTTCTTGATTTGCACCAAGGGTGTGAAGGACCCTTTCGAAGTTCCAGAGGGGAGGTGTGATCAGCCTCGAGACGCCTCAGCGGAAATGGGCCTCATCTCGCCTGGAGGGGAGAACCTCCTGGATTTTCTCGAGATGTGACAGGTCTTCTCGAGTTACGACAGGGACCTCAGGGACCCGCTCTGGTGGCCTCAGGAAAGGCCAGTCCCCCATGCGAGTTGCTAGGGGACCTCTCGGGATTCCTCTCCCGTCCATGCCGGGGCCTCAGTCCTTGTGTGGAGTCGGGGCCGGAACCTGAGGATTCCTCTCCAGTGTTGCCATGGATCTTGGGGTGCTTCTGAGTCTCCCCAGGTGAGTCAGGCCTCCTCTCGAGTGGGGGCATGCACGTGCGCTTTCCTCCCGAGCTGCAGCAGTAGTGTCACGCTTCCTGTCACGTGGATCAAGGGATCTGTGGCTTTCCCTCGAGGCTGTCCCTCGAGGCTTTCCCACGAGGCTTTCCCACAGGGCTGTGCCACGTGCCACCTTGGTGTGAGTCGATCCTCGGCGTGAAAGACGAGCCGGTGAAGGGAAAAGAGGTTCCTCTGGAATGGACTGAGACATCTGGGGGACTCTTGGAATGGTGGCACGACCCTGGAGTTCCTCTCGCCGTTCCTGTAGAGAGGGCCTCCTCTTGAGATGCGACGGGAAGGCCGGGAACTCTTTCCCGACGAAGCAGGGAAAGGATCCCTCATCTCGAGCTACGAGGCGGAAAAGGGGCTCCTCTGAATCTGGGCGGGACCCTCGTGATTCCTCTCGAGTGGAGACGGGTATGTCGGGGAACTTCTTGATTTGCACCAAGGGTGTGAAGGACCCTTTCGAAGTTCCAGAGGGGAGGTGTGATCAGCCTCGAGACGCCTCAGCGGAAATGGGCCTCCTCTCGCCTGGAGGGGAGAACCTCCTGGATTTTCTCGAGTTGCGGCAGGTCTTCTCGAGTTACGACGGGGACCTCAGGGACCCGCTCTGGTGGCCTCAGGAAAGGCCAGTCCCCATGCGAGTTGCTAGGGGACCTCTTGGGATTCCTCTCCCATCCATGCCGGGGCCTCAGTCCTTGTGTGGAGTCGGGGCCGGAACCTGAGGATTCCTCTCCAGTGTTGCCATGGATCTTGGGGTGCTTCTGAGTCTCCCCAGGGGAGTCAGGCCTCATCTCGAGTGGGGGCATGCACGTGCGCTTTCCTCCCGAGATGCAGCAGTAGTGTCACGCTTCCTGTCACGTGGATCAAGGGATCTGTGGCTTTCCCTCGAGGCTGTCCCTCGAGGCTTTCCCACGAGGCTTTCCCACAGGGCTGTGCCACGTGCCACCTTGGTGTGAGTCGATCCTCGGCGTGAAAGACGAGCCGGTGAAGGCAAAAGAGGTTCCTCTGGAATGGACTGAGACATCTGGGGGACTCTTGGAATGGTGGCACGACCCTGGAGTTCCTCTCGCCGTTCCTGTAGAGAGGGCCTCCTCTTGAGATGCGACGGGAAGGCCGGGAACTCTTTCCCGACGAAGCAGGGAAAGGATCCCTCATCTCGAGCTACGAGGCGGAAACGGGGCTCCTCTGAATGTGGGCGGGACCCTCGTGATTCCTCTCGAGTGGAGACGGGGTATGTCGGGGAACTTCTTGATTTGCACCAAGGGTGTGAAGGACCCTTTCGAAGTTCCAGAGGGGAGGTGTGATCAGCCTCAAGACGCCTCAGCGGGAAATGGCCTCATCTCGCCTGGAGGGGGAGAACCTCCTGGATTTTCTCGAGTTGCGGCAGGTCTTCTCAAGTTACGACGGGGACCTCAGGGACCCGCTCTGGTGGCCTCAGGAAAGGCCAGTCCCCATGCGAGTTGCTAGGGGACCTCTCGGGATTCCTCTCCCGTCCATGCCGGGGGCCTCAGTCCTTGTGTGGAGTCGGGGCCGGAACCTGAGGATTCCTCTCCAGTGTTGCCATGGATCTTGGGGTGCTTCTGAGTCTCCCCAGGGGAGTCAGGCCTCGTCTCGAGTGGGGGCATGCACGTGCGCTTTCCTCCCGAGCTGCAGCAGTAGTGTCACGCTTCCTGTCACGTGGATCAAGGGATCTGTGGCTTTCCCTCGAGGCTGTCCCTCGAGGCTTTCCCACGAGGCTTTCCCACACGGCTGTGCCACGTGCCACCTTGGTGTGAGTCGATCCTCGGCGTGAAAGACGAGCCGGTGAAGGGAAAAGAGGTTCCTCTGGAATGGACTGAGACATCTGGGGGACTCTTGGAATGGTGGCACGACCCTGGAGTTCCTCTCGCCGTTCCTGTTGAGAGGGCCTCCTCTTGAGATGCGATGGGAGAAGGCCGGGAACTCTTTCCCGACGAAGCAGGGAAAGGATCCCGCATCTCGAGCTCCGAGGCGGAAACCGGGCTACTCTGCATGTGGGCGGGACCCTCGTGATTCCTCTCGAGTGGAGACGGCTAGGTCGGGGAAATTCTTGATTTGCACCAAGGGTGTGAAGGACCCTTTCGAAGTTCCAGAGGGGAGGTGTGATCAGCCTCGAGACGCCTCAGCGGAAATGGGCCTCATCTCGCCTGGAGGGGAGAACCTCCTGGATTTTCTCGAGTTGTGGCAGGTCTTCTCGAGTTACGACGGGGACCTCAGGGACCCGCTCTGGTGGCCTCAGGAAAGGCCAGTCCCCATGCGAGTTGCTAGGGGACCTCTAGGGATTCCTCTCCCGTCCATGCCGGGGCCTCAGTCCTTGTGTGGAGTCGGGGCCGGAACCTGAGGATTCCTCTCCAGTGTTGCCATGGATCTTGGGGTGCTTCTGAGTCTCCCCATGGGAGTCAGGCCTCGTCTCGAGTGGGGGCATGCACATGCGCTTTCCTCCCGAGCTGCAGCAGTAGTGTCACGCTTCCTGTCACGTGGATCAAGGGATCTGTGTCTTTCCCTCGAGGCTGTCCCTCGAGGCTTTCCCACGAGGCTTTCCCACACGGCTGTGCCACGTGCCACCTTGGTGTGAGTCGATCCTCGGCGTGAAAGACGAGCCGGTGAAGGCAAAAGAGGTTCCTCTGGAATGGACTGAGACATCTGGGGGACTCTTGGAATGGTGGCACGACCCTGGAGTTCCTCTCGCCGTTCCTGTAGAGAGGGCCTCCTCTTGAGATGCGACGGGAAGGCCGGGAACTCTTTCCCGACGAAGCAGGGAAAGGATCCCTCATCTCGAGCTACGAGGCGGAAACAGGGCTCCTCTGAATCTGGGCGGGACCCTCGTGATTCCTCTCGAGTGGAGACGGGTATGTCGGGTAACTTCTTGATTTGCACCAAGGGTGTGAAGGACCCTTTCGAAGTTCCAGAGGGGAGGTGTGATCAGCCTGGAGACGCCTCAGCGGAAATGGGCCTCCTCTCGCCTGGAGGGGAGAACCTCCTGGATTTTCTCGAGTTGCGGCAGGTCTTCTCGAGTTACGACGGGGACCTCAGGGACCCGCTCTGGTGGCCTCAGGAAAGGCCAGTCCCCATGCGAGTTGCTAGGGGACCTCTCGGGATTCCTCTCCCGTCCATGCCGGGGGCCTCAGTCCTTGTGTGGAGTCGGGGCCGGAACCTGAGGATTCCTCTCCAGTGTTGCCATGGATCTTGGGGTGCTTCTGAGTCTCCCCAGGGGAGTCAGGCCTCGTCTCGAGTGGGGGCATGCACGTGCGCTTTCCTCCCGAGCTGCAGCAGTAGTGTCACGCTTCCTGTCACGTGGATCAAGGGATCTGTGGCTTTCCCTCGAGGCTGTCCCTCGAGGCTTTCCCACGAGGCTTTCCCACACGGCTGTGCCACGTGCCACCTTGGTGTGAGTCGATCCTCGGCGTGAAAGACGAGCCGGTGAAGGGAAAAGAGGTTCCTCTGGAATGGACTGAGACATCTGGGGGACTCTTGGAATGGTGGCACGACCCTGGAGTTCCTCTCGCCGTTCCTGTTGAGAGGGCCTCCTCTTGAGATGCGACGGGAACGCCGGGAACTCTTTCCCGACGAAGCAGGGAAAGGATCCCTCATCTCGAGCTACGAGGCGGAAACGGGGCTCCTCTGGATGTGGGCGGGACCCTCGTGATTCCTCTCGAGTGGAGACGGGTATGTCGGGGAACTTCTTGATTTGCACCAAGGGTGTGAAGGACCCTTTCGAAGTTCCAGAGGTGAGGTGTGATCAGCCTGGAGACGCCTCAGCGGAAATGGGCCTCATCTCGCCTGGAGGGGAGAACCTCCTGGATTTTCTCGAGATGCAGCAGGTCTTCTCAAGTTACGACGGGGACCTCAGGGACCCGCTCTGGTGGCCTCAGGAAAGGCCAGTCCCCATGCGAGTTGCTAGGGGACCTCTCAGGATTCCTCTCCCGTCCATGCCGGGGCCTCAGTCCTTGTGTGGAGTCGGGGCCGGAACCTGAGGATTCCTCTCCAGTGTTGCCATGGATCTTGGGGTGCTTCTGAGTCTCCCCAGGTGAGTCAGGCCTCCTCTCGAGTGGGGGCATGCACGTGCGCTTTCCTCCCGAGCTGCAGCAGTAGTGTCACGCTTCCTGTCACGTGGATCAAGGGATCTGTGGCTTTCCCTCGAGGCTGTCCCTCGAGGCTTTCCCACGAGGCTTTCCCACAGGGCTGTGCCACGTGCCACCTTGGTGTGAGTCGATCCTCGGCGTGAAAGACGAGCCGGTGAAGGGAAAAGAGGTTCCTCTGGAATGGACTGAGACATCTGGGGGACTCTTGGAATGGTGGCACGACCCTGGAGTTCCTCTCGCCGTTCCTGTAGAGAGGGCCTCCTCTTGAGATGCGACGGGAAGGCCGGGAACTCATACCCGACGAAGCAGGGAAAGGATCCCTCATCTCGAGCTCCGAGGCGGAAACCGGGCTACTCTGCATGTGGGCGGGACCCTCGTGATTCCTCTCGAGTGGAGACGGGTATGTCGGGGAAATTCTTGATTTGCACCAAGGGTGTGAAGGACCCTTTCGAAGTTCCAGAGGGGAGGTGTGATCAGCCTCGAGACGCCTCAGCGGAAATGGGCCTCATCTCGCCTGGAGGGGAGAACCTCCTGGATTTTCTCGAGTTGCGGCAGGTCTTCTCGAGTTACGACGGGGACCTCAGGGACCCGCTCTGGTGGCCTCAGGAAAGGCCAGTCCCCATGCGAGTTGCTAGGGGACCTCTCGGGATTCCTCTCCCGTCCATGCCGGGGCCTCAGTCCTTGTGTGGAGTCGGGGCCGGAACCTGAGGATTCCTCTCCAGTGTTGCCATGGATCTTGGGGTGCTTCTGAGTCTCCCCAGGGGAGTCAGGCCTCGTCTCGAGTGGGGGCATGCACGTGCGCTTTCCTCCCGAGCTGCAGCAGTAGTGTCACGCTTCCTGTCACGTGGATCAAGGGATCTGTGGCTTTCCCTCGAGGCTGTCCCTCGAGGCTTTCCCACGAGGCTTTCCCACAGGGCTGTGCCACGTGCCACCTTGGTGTGAGTCGATCCTCGGCGTGAAAGACGAGCCGGTGAAGGCAAAAGAGGTTCCTCTGGAATGGACTGAGACATCTGGGGGACTCTTGGAATGGTGGCACGACCCTGGAGTTCCTCTCGCCGTTCCTGTAGAGAGGGCCTCCTCTTGAGATGCGACGGAACGCCGGGAACTCTTTCCCGACGAAGCAGGGAAAGGATCCCTCATCTCGAGCTACGAGGCGGAAACGGGGCTCCTCTGAATGTGGGCGGGACCCTCGTGATTCCTCTCGAGTGGAGACGTGTATGTCGGGGAACTTCTTGATTTGCACCAAGGGTGTGAAGGACCCTTTCGAAGTTCCAGAGGGGAGGTGTGATCAGCCTCGAGACGCCTCAGCGGAAATGGGCCTCATCTCGCCTGGAGGGGAGAACCTCCTGGATTTTCTCGAGTTGCGGCAGGTCTTCTCGAGTTACGACGGGGACCTCAGGGACCCGCTCTGGTGGCCTCAGGAAAGGCCAGTCCCCATGCGAGTTGCTAGGGGACCTCTCGGGATTCCTCTCCCGTCCATGCCGGGGCCTCAGTCCTTGTGTGGAGTCGGGGCCGGAACCTGAGGATTCCTCTCCAGTGTTGCCATGGATCTTGGGGTGCTTCTGAGTCTCCCCAGGGGAGTCAGGCCTCGTCTCGAGTGGGGGCATGCACGTGCGCTTTCCTCCCGAGCTGCAGCAGTAGTGTCACGCTTCCTGTCACGTGGATCAAGGGATCTGTGGCTTTCCCTCGAGGCTGTCCCTCGAGGCTTTCCCACGAGGCTTTCCCACAGGGCTGTGCCACGTGCCACCTTGGTGTGAGTCGATCCTCGGCGTGAAAGACGAGCCGGTGAAGGGAAAAGAGGTTCCTCTGGAATGGACTGAGACATCTGGGGGACTCTTGGAATGGTGGCACGACCCTGGAGTTCCTCTCGCCGTTCCTGTTGAGAGGGCCTCCTCTTGAGATGCGACAGGAATGCCGGGAACTCTTTCCCGACGAAGCAGGGAAAGGATCCCTCATCTCGAGCTACGAGGCGGTAACGGGGCTCCTCTGGATGTGGGCGGAACCCTCGTGATTCCTCTCGAGTGGAGACGGGTATGTCGGGGAACTTCTTGATTTGCACCAAGGGTGTGAAGGACCCTTTCGAAGTTCCAGAGGTGAGGTGTGATCAGCCTCGAGACGCCTCAGCGGAAATGGGCCTCATCTCGCCTGGAGGGGAGAACCTCCTGGATTTTCTCGAGTTGCGGCAGGTCTTCTCGAGTTACGACGGGGACCTCAGGGACCCGCTCTGGTGGCCTCAGGAAAGGCCAGTCGCCATGCGTCTTGCTAGGGGACCTCTCGGGATTCCTCTCCCGTCCATGCCGGGGCCTCAGTCCTTGTGTGGAGTCGGGGCCGGAACCTGAGGATTCCTCTCCAGTGTTGCCATGGATCTTGGGGTGCTTCTGAGTCTCCCCAGGGGAGTCAGGCCTCGTCTTGAGTGGGGGCATGCCCTTGCGCTTTCCTCCCGAGCTGCAGCAGTAGTGTCACGCTTCCTGTCACGTGGATCAAGGGATCTGTGGCTTTCCCTCGAGGCTGTCCCTCGAGGCTTTCCCACGAGGCTTTCCCACAGGGCTGTGCCACGTGCCACCTTGGTGTGAGTCGATCCTCGGCGTGAAAGACGAGCCGGTGAAGGGAAAAGAGGTTCCTCTGGAATGGACTGAGACATCTGGGGGACTCTTGGAATGGTGGCACGACCCTGGAGTTCCTCTCGCCGTTCCTGTTGAGAGGGCCTCCTCTTGAGATGCGGCGGGAATGCCGGGAACTCTTTCCCGACGAAGCAGGGAAAGGATCCCTCATCTCGAGCTACGAATCGGAAACGGGGCTCCTCTGGATGTGGGCGGGACCCTCGTGATTCCTCTCGAGTGGAGTCGGGTATGTCGGGGAACTTCTTGATTTGCACCAAGGGTGTGAAGGACCCTTTCGAAGTTCCAGAGGGGAGGTGTGATCAGCCTCGAGACGCCTCAGCGGAAATGGGCCTCATCTCGCCTGGAGGGGAGAACCTCCTGGATTTTCTCGAGTTGTGGCAGGTCTTCTCGAGTTACGACGGGGACCTCAGGGACCCGCTCTGGTGGCCTCAGGAAAGGCCAGTCCCCATGCGAGTTGCTAGGGGACCTCTCGGGATTCCTCTCCCGTCCATGCCGGGGCCTCAGTCCTTGTGTGGAGTCGGGGCCGGAACCTGAGGATTCCTCTCCAGTGTTGCCATGGATCTTAGGGTGCTTCTGAGTCTCCCCAGGGGAGTCAGGCCTCGTCTCGAGTGGGGGCATGCACGTGCGCTTTCCTCCCGAGATGCAGCAGTAGTGTCACGCTTCCTGTCACGTGGATCAAGGGATCTGTGGCTTTCCCTCGAGGCTGTCCCTCGAGGCTTTCCCACGAGGCTTTCCCACACGGCTGTGCCACGTGCCACCTTGGTGTGAGTCGATCCTCGGCGTGAAAGACGAGCCGGTGAAGGCAAAAGAGGTTCCTCTGGAATGGACTGAGACATCTGGGGGACTCTTGGAATGGTGGCACGACCCTGGAGATCCTCTCGCCGTTCCTGTTTAGAGGGCCTCCTCTTGAGATGCGACGGGAAGGCCGGGAACTCTTTCCCGACGAAGCAGGGAAAGGATCCCTCATCTCGAGCTACGAGGCGGAAACGGGGCTCCTCTGGATGTGGGCGGGACCCTCGTGATTCCTCTCGAGTGGAGACGGGTATGTCGGGGAACTTCTTGATTTGCACCAAGGGTGTGAAGGACCCTTTCGAAGTTCCAGAGGTGAGGTGTGATCAGCCTCGAGACGCCTCAGCGGAAATGGGCCTCATCTCGCCTGGAGGGGAGAACCTCCTGGATTTTCTATAGTTGCGGCAGGTCTTCTCAAGTTACGACGGGGACCTCAGGGACCCGCTCTGGTGGCCTCAGGAAAGGCCAGTCCCCATGCGAGTTGCTAGGGGACCTCTCGGGATTCCTCTCCCGTCCATGCCGGGGCCTCAGTCCTTGTGTGGAGTCGGGGCCGGAACCTGAGGATTCCTCTCCAGTGTTGCCATGGATCTTGGGGTGCTTCTGAGTCTCCCCAGGGGAGTCAGGCCTCCTCTCGAGTGGGGGCATGCACGTGCGCTTTCCTCCCGAGCTGCAGCAGTAGTGTCACGCTTCCTGTCACGTGGATCAAGGGATCTGTGGCTTTCCCTCGAGGCTGTCCCTCGAGGCTTTCCCACGAGGCTTTCCCACAGGGCTGTGCCACGTGCCACCTTGGTGTGAGTCGATCCTCGGTGTGAAAGACGAGCCGGTGAAGGGAAAAGAGGTTCCTCTGGAATGGACTGAGACATCTGGGGGACTCTTGGAATGGTGGCACGACCCTGGAGTTCCTCTCGCCGTTCCTGTAGAGAGGGCCTCCTCTTGAGATGCGACGGGAAGGCCGGGAACTCATACCCGACGAAGCAGGGAAAGGATCCCACATCTCGAGCTCCGAGGCGGAAACGGGGCTCCTCTGGATGTGGGCGGGACCCTCGTGATTCCTCTCGAGTGGAGACGGGTATGTCGGGGAAATTCTTGATTTGCACCAAGGGTGTGAAGGACCCTTTCGAAGTTCCAGAGGTGAGGTGTGATCAGCCTCGAGACGCCTCAGCGGAAATGGGCCTCATCTCGCCTGGAGGGGAGAACCTCCTGGATTTTCTCGAGTTGCGGCAGGTCTTCTCGAGTTAGGACGGGGACCTCAGGGACCCGTTCTGGTGGCCTCAGGAAAGGCCAGTCCACATGCGAGTTGCTAGGGGACCTCTCGGGATTCCTCTCCCGTCCATGCCGGTGCCTCAGTCCTTGTGTGGAGTCGGGGCCGGAACCTGAGGATTGCTCTCCAGTGTTGCCATGGATCTTGGGGTGCTTCTGAGTCTCCCCAGGGGAGTCAGGCCTCGTCTCGAGTGGGGGCATGCACGTGCCCTTTCCTCCCGAGCTGCAGCAGTAGTGTCACGCTTCCTGTCACGTGGATCAAGGGATCTGTGGCTTTCCCTCGAGGCTGTCCCTCGAGGCTTTCCCACGAGGCTTTCCCACAGGGCTGTGCCACGTGCCACCTTGGTGTGAGTCGATCCTCGGCGTGAAAGACGAGCCGGTGAAGGCAAAAGAGGTTCCTCTGGAATGGACTGAGACATCTGGGGGACTCTTGGAATGGTGGCACGACCCTGGAGTTCCTCTCGCCGTTCCTGTTGAGAGGGCCTCCTCTTGAGATGCGAGAGGAATGCCGGGAACTCTTTCCCGACGAAGCAGGGAAAGGATCCCTCATCTCGAGCTACGAGGCGGTAACGGGGCTCCTCTGGATGTGGGCGGAACCCTCGTGATTCCTCTCGAGTGGAGACGGGTATGTCGGGGAACTTCTTGATTTGCACCAAGGGTGTGAAGGACCCTTTCGAAGTTCCAGAGGTGAGGTGTGATCAGCCTCGAGACGCCTCAGCGGAAATGGGCCTCATCTCGCCTGGAGGGGAGAACCTCCTGGATTTTCTCGAGTTGCGGCAGGTCTTCTCGAGTTAGGACGGGGACCTCAGGGACCCGCTCTGGTGGCCTCAGGAAAGGCCAGTCCCCATACGTGTTGCTAGGGGACCTCTCGGGATTCCTCTCCCGTCCATGCCGGGGCCTCAGTCCTTGTGTGGAGTCGGGGCCGGAACCTGAGGATTCCTCTCCAGTGTTGCCATGGATCTTGGGGTGCTTCTGAGTCTCCCCAGGGGAGTCAGGCCTCGTCTCGAGTGGGGGCATGCACGTGCGCTTTCCTCCCGAGCTGCAGCAGTAGTGTCACGCTTCCTGTCACGTGGATCAAGGGATCTGTGACTTTCCCTCGAGGCTGTCCCTCGAGGCTTTCCCACGAGGCTTTCCCACAGGGCTGTGCCACGTGCCACCTTGGTGTGAGTCGATCCTCGGCGTGAAAGACGAGCCGGTGAAGGGAAAAGAGGTTCCTCTGGAATGGACTGAGACATCTGGGGGACTCTTGGAATGGTGGCACGACCCTGGAGTTCCTCTCGCCGTTCCTGTTGAGAGGGCCTCCTCTTGAGATGCGGCGGGAATGCCGGGAACTCTTTCCCGACGAAGCAGGGAAAGGATCCCTCATCTCGAGCTACGAATCGGAAACGGGGCTCCTCTGGATGTGGGCGGGACCCTCGTGATTCCTCTCGAGTGGAGTCGGGTATGTCGGGGAACTTCTTGATTTGCACCAAGGGTGTGAAGGACCCTTTCGAAGTTCCAGAGGGGAGGTGTGATCAGCCTCGAGACGCCTCAGCGGAAATGGGCCTCATCTCGCCTGGAGGGGAGAACCTCCTGGATTTTCTCGAGTTGTGGCAGGTCTTCTCGAGTTACGACGGGGACCTCAGGGACCCGCTCTGGTGGCCTCAGGAAAGGCCAGTCCCCATGCGAGTTGCTAGGGGACCTCTCGGGATTCCTCTCCCGTCCATGCCGGGGCCTCAGTCCTTGTGTGGAGTCGGGGCCGGAACCTGAGGATTCCTCTCCAGTGTTGCCATGGATCTTGGGGTGCTTCTGAGTCTCCCCAGGGGAGTCAGGCCTCGTCTCGAGTGGGGGCATGCACGTGCGCTTTCCTCCCGAGATGCAGCAGTAGTGTCACACTTCCTGTCACGTGGATCAAGGGATCTGTGGCTTTCCCTCGAGGCTGTCCCTCGAGGCTTTCCCACGAGGCTTTCCCACACGGCTGTGCCACGTGCCACCTTGGTGTGAGTCGATCCTCGGCGTGAAAGACGAGCCGGTGAAGGGAAAAGAGGTTCCTCTGGAATGGACTGAGACATCTGGGGGACTCTTGGAATGGTGGCACGACCCTGGAGATCCTCTCGCCGTTCCTGTTGAGAGGGCCTCCTCTTGAGATGCGACGGGAACGCCGGGAACTCTTTCCCGACGAAGCAGGGAAAGGATCCCTCATCTCGAGCTACGAGGCGGAAACGGGGCTCCTCTGGATGTGGGCGGGACCCTCGTGATTCCTCTCGAGTGGAGACGGGTATGTCGGGGAACTTCTTGATTTGCACCAAGGGTGTGAAGGACCCTTTCGAAGTTCCAGAGGGGAGGTGTGATCAGCCTCGAGACGCCTCAGCGGAAATGGGCCTCATCTCGCCTGGAGGGGAGAACCTCCTGGATTTTCTCGAGTTGCGGCAGGTCTTCTCGAGTTAGGACGGGGACCTCAGGGACCCGCTCTGGTGGCCTCAGGAAAGGCCAGTCCCCATACGTGTTGCTAGGGGACCTCTCGGGATTCCTCTCCCGTCCATGCCGGGGCCTCAGTCCTTGTGTGGAGTCGGGGCCGGAACCTGAGGATTCCTCTCCAGTGTTGCCATGGATCTTGGGGTGCTTCTGAGTCTCCCCAGGGGAGTCAGGCCTCGTCTCGAGTGGGGGCATGCACGTGCGCTTTCCTCCCGAGCTGCAGCAGTAGTGTCACGCTTCCTGTCACGTGGATCAAGGGATCTGTGGCTTTCCCTCGAGGCTGTCCCTCGAGGCTTTCCCACGAGGCTTTCCCACAGGGCTGTGCCACGTGCCACCTTGGTGTGAGTCGATCCTCGGCGTGAAAGACGAGCCGGTGAAGGGAAAAGAGGTTCCTCTGGAATGGACTGAGACATCTGGGGGACTCTTGGAATGGTGGCACGACCCTGGAGTTCCTCTCGCCGTTCCTGTTGAGAGGGCCTCCTCTTGAGATGCGGCAGGAATGCCGGGAACTCTTTCCCGACGAAGCAGGGAAAGGATCCCTCATCTCGAGCTACGAATCGGAAACGGGGCTCCTCTGGATGTGGGCGGGACCCTCGTGATTCCTCTCGAGTGGAGTCGGGTATGTCGGGGAACTTCTTGATTTGCACCAAGGGTGTGAAGGACCCTTTCGAAGTTCCAGAGGGGAGGTGTGATCAGCCTCGAGACGCCTCAGCGGAAATGGGCCTCATCTCGCCTGGAGGGGAGAACCTCCTGGATTTTCTCGAGTTGTGGCAGGTCTTCTCGAGTTACGACGGGGACCTCAGGGACCCGCTCTGGTGGCCTCAGGAAAGGCCAGTCCCCATGCGAGTTGCTAGGGGACCTCTCGGGATTCCTCTCCCGTCCATGCCGGGGCCTCAGTCCTTGTGTGGAGTCGGGGCCGGAACCTGAGGATTCCTCTCCAGTGTTGCCATGGATCTTGGGGTGCTTCTGAGTCTCCCCAGGGGAGTCAGGCCTCGTCTCGAGTGGGGGCATGCACGTGCGCTTTCCTCCCGAGATGCAGCAGTAGTGTCACGCTTCCTGTCACGTGGATCAAGGGATCTGTGGCTTTCCCTCGAGGCTGTCCCTCGAGGCTTTCCCACGAGGCTTTCCCACACGGCTGTGCCACGTGCCACCTTGGTGTGAGTCGATCCTCGGCGTGAAAGACGAGCCGGTGAAGGCAAAAGAGGTTCCTCTGGAATGGACTGAGACATCTGGGGGACTCTTGGAATGGTGGCACGACCCTGGAGATCCTCTCGCCGTTCCTGTTGAGAGGGCCTCCTCTTGAGATGCGACGGGAACGCCGGGAACTCTTTCCCGACGAAGCAGGGAAAGGATCCCTCATCTCGAGCTACGAGGCGGAAACGGGGCTCCTCTGGATGTGGGCGGGACCCTCGTGATTCCTCTCGAGTGGAGACGGGTATGTCGGGGAACTTCTTGATTTGCACCAAGGGTGTGAAGGACCCTTTCGAAGTTCCAGAGGTGAGGTGTGATCAGCCTCGAGACGCCTCAGCGGAAATGGGCCTCATCTCGCCTGGAGGGGAGAACCTCCTGGATTTTCTCGAGTTGCGGCAGGTCTTCTCGAGTTACGACGGGGACCTCAGGGACCCGTTCTGGTGGCCTCAGGAAAGGCCAGTCCACATGCGAGTTGCTAGGGGACCTCTCGGGATTCCTCTCCCGTCCATGCCGGTGCCTCAGTCCTTGTGTGGAGTCGGGGCCGGAACCTGAGGATTGCTCTCCAGTGTTGCCATGGATCTTGGGGTGCTTCTGAGTCTCCCCAGGGGAGTCAGGCCTCGTCTCGAGTGGGGGCATGCACGTGCCCTTTCCTCCCGAGCTGCAGCAGTAGTGTCACGCTTCCTGTCACGTGGATCAAGGGATCTGTGGCTTTCCCTCGAGGCTGTCCCTCGAGGCTTTCCCACGAGGCTTTCCCACAGGGCTGTGCCACGTGCCACCTTGGTGTGAGTCGATCCTCGGCGTGAAAGACGAGCCGGTGAAGGCAAAAGAGGTTCCTCTGGAATGGACTGAGACATCTGGGGGACTCTTGGAATGGTGGCACGACCCTGGAGTTCCTCTCGCCGTTCCTGTTGAGAGGGCCTCCTCTTGAGATGCGACAGGAATGCCGGGAACTCTTTCCCGACGAAGCAGGGAAAGGATCCCTCATCTCGAGCTACGAGGCGGTAACGGGGCTCCTCTGGATGTGGGCGGAACCCTCGTGATTCCTCTCGAGTGGAGACGGGTATGTCGGGGAACTTCTTGATTTGCACCAAGGGTGTGAAGGACCCTTTCGAAGTTCCAGAGGTGAGGTGTGATCAGCCTCGAGACGCCTCAGCGGAAATGGGCCTCATCTCGCCTGGAGGGGAGAACCTCCTGGATTTTCTCGAGTTGCGGCAGGTCTTCTCGAGTTAGGACGGGGACCTCAGGGACCCGCTCTGGTGGCCTCAGGAAAGGCCAGTCCCCATACGTGTTGCTAGGGGACCTCTCGGGATTCCTCTCCCGTCCATGCCGGGGCCTCAGTCCTTGTGTGGAGTCGGGGCCGGAACCTGAGGATTCCTCTCCAGTGTTGCCATGGATCTTGGGGTGCTTCTGAGTCTCCCCAGGGGAGTCAGGCCTCGTCTCGAGTTGGGGCATGCACGTGCGCTTTCCTCCCGAGCTGCAGCAGTAGTGTCACGCTTCCTGTCACGTGGATCAAGGGATCTGTGGCTTTCCCTCGAGGCTGTCCCTCGAGGCTTTCCCACGAGGCTTTCCCACAGGGCTGTGCCACGTGCCACCTTGGTGTGAGTCGATCCTCGGCGTGAAAGACGAGCCGGTGAAGGCAAAAGAGGTTCCTCTGGAATGGACTGAGACATCTGGGGGACTCTTGGAATGGTGGCACGACCCTGGAGTTCCTCTCGCCGTTCCTGTTGAGAGGGCCTCCTCTTGAGATGCGAGAGGAATGCCGGGAACTCTTTCCCGACGAAGCAGGGAAAGGATCCCTCATCTCGAGCTACGAGGCGGTAACGGGGCTCCTCTGGATGTGGGCGGAACCCTCGTGATTCCTCTCGAGTGGAGACGGGTATGTCGGGGAACTTCTTGATTTGCACCAAGGGTGTGAAGGACCCTTTCGAAGTTCCAGAGGTGAGGTGTGATCAGCCTCGAGACGCCTCAGCGGAAATGGGCCTCATCTCGCCTGGAGGGGAGAACCTCCTGGATTTTCTCGAGTTGCGGCAGGTCTTCTCGAGTTAGGACGGGGACCTCAGGGACCCGCTCTGGTGGCCTCAGGAAAGGCCAGTCCCCATACGTGTTGCTAGGGGACCTCTCGGGATTCCTCTCCCGTCCATGCCGGGGCCTCAGTCCTTGTGTGGAGTCGGGGCCGGAACCTGAGGATTCCTCTCCAGTGTTGCCATGGATCTTGGGGTGCTTCTGAGTCTCCCCAGGGGAGTCAGGCCTCGTCTCGAGTGGGGGCATGCACGTGCGCTTTCCTCCCGAGCTGCAGCAGTAGTGTCACGCTTCCTGTCACGTGGATCAAGGGATCTGTGACTTTCCCTCGAGGCTGTCCCTCGAGGCTTTCCCACGAGGCTTTCCCACAGGGCTGTGCCACGTGCCACCTTGGTGTGAGTCGATCCTCGGCGTGAAAGACGAGCCGGTGAAGGGAAAAGAGGTTCCTCTGGAATGGACTGAGACATCTGGGGGACTCTTGGAATGGTGGCACGACCCTGGAGTTCCTCTCGCCGTTCCTGTTGAGAGGGCCTCCTCTTGAGATGCGGCGGGAATGCCGGGAACTCTTTCCCGACGAAGCAGGGAAAGGATCCCTCATCTCGAGCTACGAATCGGAAACGGGGCTCCTCTGGATGTGGGCGGGACCCTCGTGATTCCTCTCGAGTGGAGTCGGGTATGTCGGGGAACTTCTTGATTTGCACCAAGGGTGTGAAGGACCCTTTCGAAGTTCCAGAGGGGAGGTGTGATCAGCCTCGAGACGCCTCAGCGGAAATGGGCCTCATCTCGCCTGGAGGGGAGAACCTCCTGGATTTTCTCGAGTTGTGGCAGGTCTTCTCGAGTTACGACGGGGACCTCAGGGACCCGCTCTGGTGGCCTCAGGAAAGGCCAGTCCCCATGCGAGTTGCTAGGGGACCTCTCGGGATTCCTCTCCCGTCCATGCCGGGGCCTCAGTCCT
>NW_026291958.1:0-26965 GCF_023091745.1 Budorcas taxicolor | reverse complement strand
GCAATTATTTATGTTTAGGGCTAAGCATAGTGGGGTATCTAATCCCAGTTTGGGTCTTAGCTATAGTGTGTCAGTTGTCGTAGAGTTACTTTCGTCACTTATTTTTGTTATAATTATGGCTTTTTACAGCTTAATTAGGATTTAACTCTATTTGGTGTAGTACTTTAACACGTTTTACGCCGTGTTCCTGTTAGCTTGGGTTAGTCGTATGACCGCGGTGGCTGGCACGAGATTTACCAACCCTAGTTAATATGGCTTAGTCGAACTTTCGTTCATGGCTTAAATTTTGTCACTGCTGTTTCCCGTGGGGGTGTGGTTAAGCAAGGCGTTATGAGCTACAGGGTGTGTGCTTGATACCTGCTCCTCTTAGTCCTGCTGATTCGGAGGGCGCTACTCACCGGGGTGCGGATGCTTGCATGTGTAAGTCTATTGAAAGTTAACAGGAAAGGCCAGGACCAAACCTATGTGTTTATGGAGTTGGTATACTCATCTAGGCATTTTCAGTGCCTTGCTTTAAATTTAAGCTACATTAACCATGTAGTATGTAAGCAGACCCAGGCACCTATATGTCTATCTTGTTTGGAGTGTGAATTTGAGTATTGGGGGTGAGATAAATTTATATTGATACTTAGGGGGAAGTATGTAAAAATGGTGGTTAATATTTAAGAGGGGGGGGGGGAAATATAATAGGTATGTCCTGTAACCATTGACTGAAATGCCCATGCCTACCATTATGGGGATGCTCAAGATGCAGTTAAGTCCAGCTACAATTTATGCTCCGGGTCGGGGCCTTTGACGGCCATAGCTGAGTCCAAGCATCCCCGAAAATTAAAAAATACCAAATGTATGACAGCACAGTTATGTGTGAGCATGGGCTGATTAGTAATTAGTCCATCGAGATGTCTTATTTAAGAGGAAAGAATGGGCGGTTTTAGATGAGATGGCCCTGAAGAAAGAACCAGATGTCTGATAAAGTTCATTAAATAGCTACCCCCACGATTAATGGGCCCGGAGCGAGAAGAGAAATCCTGCCCAAGCGGGTTGCTGGTTTCACGCGGCAATGGTCGGTAAGCTCGTGATCTAGTGGACGGGATACGCATGGTGACGAGGATAGATTTGACTTTATGCGCTATGTACGATCTAAGCAGGAAATGTCCTATGTACTATAGATAATTTTTATTGTACTTGCTTATATGCAAGGGGAAAATCATTTAATGTACTATATACATATTATATCTTTATTACATTAATTATGATGTACATGCTTATATGCATGGGGTAGATCATGTAATGTAATATATACATAGTATGTCTTTATTACATTAATTATAATGTACATACTGCACACAAAGTAGGTCATGTAGTATACTGCATTTATGTATGTTTTTATTATATTACTTCAGTGTATATATTCATACATATAGGATGGATCATGTGGTGTGCTAGACGCATATCATGTTTACATTGTATGAGTGTTAGTGGGTATGTTTGGGCAAATGACATGGTGTGTCTGTGTGTAGTACTCGTACATGTGTCTATTGAGGTGAGTTATTAAGCATGTTGTTACACGTGCAAGCTTATAGAGTGGGAGATTTGTGTCGTATGTTTAAAAATTTTAGCGGATTTAATACTGGGGAGGTTCTTAGTGTTTTTGGGGGTATATCAATAGACGCAATTAATAGTGGTTCAGGGAATAGTTTAAGTAGAACTTCAGCTTTGGGTGTTGATGGTGAGGCTATCGCTTCTTCCTTGAGTCTTAGGGAGGTTAATTGTTCTCCTTTTCTGGTTTACAAGACCAGCGTATTAATTTTACTACAAAGACTTGTCTTCATTTCAGGAGATTGTTTTCGATGGTGCTGGCTAGTGGTATTATTGCCAGGATGATGAGGAAATATATGATGGATGCTAATTGTCCGATGGTGATGTAGGGGTGTTCAACCGGTTGTCCTCCGATTCATGTAAGTGTTAATAGGTCTGCTATTAAAAGTCAGAATATGCATTGGCTGATTGGTCGGAACATTATGCTTCGTTGTTTGGATGTGTGGAGGAAGGGTACGAGTGTTAAGATCAAGATGGAAAGGACTAAGGCTAGGACTCCTCCCAGTTTATTGGGGATTGATCGTAGGATTGCGTATGCAAATAGGAAATACCATTCTGGCTTAATGTGGGAGGGTGTACTGAGTGGGTTTGCTGGAGTATAATTATCCGGGTCTCCGAGTAGGTCGGGAGTGAATAGTACTAGTGATATGAGGATGAGGATTAATAGTATGATGCCTAGGATGTCCTTGATGGTGTAATAAGGGTGAAATGGAATTTTGTCTGTGTCTGATGGAATTCCTGTGGGGTTGTTGGATCCTGTTTCGTGGAGGAAAATTAAGTGGATTATGGTGAGAGCTACAATGATAAATGGGAGGATGAAGTGGAAAGCGAAGAATCGGGTGAGGGTGGCTTTGTCTACTGAAAATCCCCCTCAGATTCATTCAACTAGGTTGGTGCCAATGTATGGGATTGCCGAGAGGAGGTTGGTAATGACTGTTGCTCCTCAGAATGATATCTGTCCTCATGGTAGGACATAGCCTATGAATGCTGTGGCTATTGTTGTAAATAGGAGAATTACTCCGATGTTTCATGTTTCTAAGAAGGTATATGATCCGTAATATAGGCCTCGTCCTACATGCATAAATAGGCAGATAAAAAATATTGATGCTCCGTTTGCGTGCATATATCGGATGATTCAGCCATAGTTTACGTCTCGACAAATGTGGGTTACAGAGGAGAATGCTATTGTTGTATCGGATGTGTAGTGTATTGCTAGGAATAGGCCTGTTAAGATTTGTAGAGCTAAGCAAGTGCCTAGGAGGGATCCAAAGTTTCATCATGATGAGATGTTTGATGGAGTTGGGAGGTCAATGAGTGCGTTGTTTACGATTTTTATTAGTGGGTGAGTTTTTCGGATGTTGATCATTAGTGTTCTTGTAGTTGAATAACAACGATGGTTTTTCATATCATTAGTCATGGTTAGATTCCATGCAGGAATAATGATTATGTACATTGTATTTATTTTAAGTGTAATTTTTGTGATGGGCTTTGTAGGGTTTTCTTCAAAACCTTCGCCTATTTATGGGGGGTTGGGATTGATTGTGAGTGGTGGGGTTGGGTGTGGTATTGTGTTAAATTATGGTGGTTCTTTTTTAGGTTTAATGGTTTTTTTAGTTTATTTAGGGGGTATAATGGTGGTTTTTGGTTATACGACAGCTATGGCTACTGAGCAGTATCCTGAGGTTTGGGTTTCTAATAAGGTTGTTTTAGGAACGTTTATTACTGGTTTGTTGATGGAGTTTTTTATAATTTACTATGTGTTGAAGGATAAGGAGGTGGAGATTGTGTTTAAGTTTAATGGTATGGGGGATTGGGTAATTTATGATACAGGGGATTCTGGGTTTTTTAGTGAGGAGGCCATGGGGATTGCTGCTTTGTACAGCTATGGTACTTGATTAGTTATTGTTACTGGTTGATCTTTATTAATTGGTGTAGTGGTGATTATAGAGATTACTCGTGGAAATTAAGTAGAATTGTGCTAGTGAAAATCGTAATTAGGAAGGAAAGGAAATATAATTTAATTAAGCCTTTTTGGTTTGTGATTATGATAGATGTTTTTATTTGGGTTAGTGAGATGGTTTTTGGTATAATGGTTTCTAGTCAGGTTAGGTCTAGAAGGGAGGATGCTGATTTTTGGCTTATTGTTAGATTTATATAGGGGGTTAAGCGGTGTATGACTGTGGGATAATATCCTAGTAGGTTAGAAAATTTGAATATGTTTGATGGGTAATTGAACTTTAAGTAGTGGGTTATGTTGTTAATTTCTAGTGCTAGAATAAAGCCTAGGATTGTAATTGTTAGGGCGGTGATTTTTAGGTAGTAGGGTATAGTTGTTTGGGGAATGGTTGTTGGGGGGATGTTGTTAGAAATGATGAATCCTGCGAAAAGACTTCCGATTAGTAAGCGTTTAATTGAGTTAATTAGGAATGGGTTGTTTTCATTAATAGAAATAAGGGTTGGGAATCGGGGTTGTCCTAGGAGTGTGAAGAAAATAATACGGGTACTGTAGATAGCTGTGAAGGAGATGGCGATTAGTGTTATTAAGAGGGCTCAGGCGTTGGTATATGACGTGTTGGCGGATTCAATAATTAGATCTTTGGAGTAGAATCCGGTGAGGAAAGGTATTCCTGTTAGTGCAAGGCTGCCAATAATAAGGGCTGTTGCGGTGAATGGTATGGCTTTAAATAGGCCTCCTATTTTTCGAATATCTTGTTCGTTATTTAGATTGTGGATGATGGAGCCGGAGCATAGAAATAATATGGCTTTGAAGAAAGCGTGGGTGCAGATGTGAAGAAGTGCTAGGTGAGGCTGGTTAATTCCAATTGTTACTATCATAAGGCCGAGTTGGCTGGATGTAGAGAAGGCGATGATTTTTTTAATGTCATTTTGGGTGAGGGCACATATTGCTGTAAATAGTGTGGTAATGGCTCCTAGGCATAGTATAGTAGATTGGATGAGTTTATTGTTTTCTGTTAATGGATAAAAGCGGATTAGTAAGAAAATACCTGCTACTACTATTGTACTTGAGTGGAGTAATGCTGAGACAGGTGTCGGACCCTCTATTGCGGAGGGTAATCATGGGTGCAGGCTAAATTGTGCGGATTTTCCGGTTGCGGCTAGAATTAGTCCTATTAGAGGTAGATTTGAGTTCTCTGGTTTTAGTAAGAAGATTTGTTGAAGGTCTCAAGTGTTGAGGTTAATTAGGAATCATGCTATTGCTAGGATAAATCCGATGTCGCCAATGCGGTTATATAGGATTGCTTGTAGAGCTGCTGTGTTTGCGTCTGCTCGTCCGTATCACCATCCAATTAGTAGAAATGATATAATTCCGACTCCTTCTCAGCCAATGAATAGTTGAAAGATGTTATTTGCAGTGACGAGGATGAGTATTGTGATAAGAAATAAGAGTAAGTACTTAAAAAATTGGTTGATGTTGGGGTCGGAATGTATGTATCATATTGAGAATTCTATGATGGATCATGTGACGAATAGTGATACTGGGATAAATATTGTCGAGAAGTAATCTATTTTGAAGCTGAGAGATAGTTTGAGGGTTTGGATGGTTAGTCAGTGTCAGTTTGAAATAATTATTTCTTGTCCTGTATGAATAAATATTATAGTGGGAATTATACTAGTGATAAAGGCGTATGAAATGGTTGTTTTTACGTAAAGTGGGTAATTGGTGAATTTGTGGGTGCTAAGACTAGTTGTCATGATGGGTACGGTTAGTAGGATTAGGGTAGTTAGTGTGAGGGATGGGAACAGGTTTATTACTTTTATTTGGAGTTGCACCAATTTTTTGGTTCCTAAGACCAATGGATAACTGCTATCCTTTAAAAGTTTGAAAAAGCCATGTTGTCAGGCATGGGAGCATAGAATTAGCAGTTCTTGCATACTTTTTCGGTAAATAAGAAGGTGATAGGCTTCTATTGTTAGATTCACAATCTAATGTTTTTTTAAACTATATTTACAGTATAGGGGTCCTAGGATAATTTTTGGGTTTAGGGATAGAAGCAGTAGTGGTAGTATGTGTAGTGATATGAGTGCATTTTCTCGTGTGAAGGAAGGTGAAATGTTATTGATATGATGAGTGTATTTGCCCCGTTGTGTTGTGATTAGTATATAGAGGGTGTAGAGAGTAGTGATTACTATGTTAAGTCCTATTAGAATAATTGTGATATTAGATCATGAAAAAGTCGATATTACTACAAATAGTTCTCCGATTAGGTTGATTGTTGGGGGTAGAGCCAGGTTGGTTAGACTTGCTAGGAGTCATCAGGTGGCTATTAGTGGAAGAAGTGTTTGTAGGCCGCGGGCTAAGATTATTGTACGGCTGTGAATTCGTTCGTAGTTAGAATTTGCTAGGCAGAAAAGTATAGAGGATGTAAGGCCGTGGGCAATTATCAGGGCGGTGGCTCCTATGTAGCTTCAGGGTGTTTGGATTAGGATTGCAACGATGACAAGTGCCATGTGGCTAATAGAGGAGTACGCGATGAGTGATTTCAGGTCCGTTTGACGAAGGCAAATTGAGCTGGTTATGATTATGCCTCATAGTGATAGCATGATGAATGGGTATGCTATAAAGTCGGTGATTGGATCTAGGAGAAGCGTAATTCGTAACATGCCGTATCCTCCTAGTTTTAGTAGGATTGCTGCAAGAACTATGGAGCCTGCAATTGGGGCTTCTACGTGGGCTTTGGGTAGTCAGAGATGAAGTCCGTATAGTGGTATTTTTACTATAAAGGCTATTATGCATGCTAGTCACATGAAGGTGTTGGATCAGGAGCTGGGTATTGGTTGTACTCAGTATTGTAGAATTAGGAAGTTTAGGGATCCTATTGTGTTTTGAATATAGATTAGTGCAACTAGTAAGGGTAGGGATCCTGCTAGTGTATAAAACAAGAAGTAGAGACCGGCATTTAGGCGTTCTGTTTGGTTCCCTCATCGGGTAATAATAATGAGTGTGGGAACTAGTGTTGCTTCAAATATAATATAAAAGAGAATTAGTTCTGTAGCAGAGAATGTCATAATTAGAAATAGTTGTAATAGGATTAGTATTGAGATGAAGAATTTTTTTCGGGCTGGGTTTTCTTTTGATAGGTGATGCTGGCTAGCTATAAGTATTAAGGGGAGGAGTCATATGGTTAGAATAAGTAGTGGTGTAGATAAGGAGTCGGAGAAGAAAGTTAATGAGAAGTTGAGGCTGTTATCGCCAAATTGGTTTATAAGGAGTAGGCTTGTAAGGCTAATTAGTAAGCTGTGGAGTGTGGAGTTAATTCAGATTATGTTATTTTTTGATAGCCAGGTTAGGGGTATAAGTATTATTGTGGAAATAATGTATTTTAGCATTGTAGCAGATTAAGGTTTTGTACGTAGTCGGTGCCGTATGTGTTTGATACCATTACTAGCAAGGATAGGCCTAGTGCTGCTTCGCAGGCTGCGAAAACTAGTAGAATAATGGGTATTATACTGGCTAAAGTGAAGTGTGAGTTTAGGATTATTAGGGTAGCTATAACGAATAAGGACAATATTATTCCTTCCAGGCATAGGAGGGAGGATATTAGGTGAGATCGATACATTAGTAATCCCGTGAGAGATACTATGAATGCTATTATAATATTTATGTATACGAGGGACATTTGGTACTTATGAGTTTGATCATAATCTAATGAGTCGAAATCATTTATTTTGGTTTAAACTAAGTACCATATTCGGTCCATTCTAATCCTTTTTGGGTTCATTCATAGGCTAGGCTTGTGGCTAGTAGGAAAATTAGGAGAAGGGATATAGTAAGCATTGTGTTAAGGTTAGTTGTTTGTGAGGCCCATGGTAGTGGTAGAAGTAGTGCAATTTCTAGATCGAAGAGGAGGAATGTGATAGCTACTAGAAAGAATTTTATGGAGAAAGGAAGGC
The DNA here is from genome assembly GCF_023091745.1 of Budorcas taxicolor. Classification (NCBI taxonomy): domain Eukaryota; kingdom Metazoa; phylum Chordata; class Mammalia; order Artiodactyla; family Bovidae; genus Budorcas; species Budorcas taxicolor. Next base: position 19,453 of record NW_026291958.1, on the reverse strand, counting down.
GAGCAGATCCTATGGGGTCGAATCCACATTCGTATGGGCTTGTTTTTTCTGAGTATACGTTTAGTTGGGGGAGTCAGAATGCGATGGTCACGAGCAATGTAGCTAGTGTAAAGTTAGTTAGGAGGGTAATTATAAGGTTTATTGTTCTTTTTCGGGTTAGGCCGAAGCTAACTGATTGGAAGTCAGTTGTACTAATTAATACTAAAAGAACATGAGCCTCATCAGTAGATGGAAACATAGAGGAAAAGTCATACTACGTCTACGAAGTGTCAATATCAGGCAGCGGCTTCGAAGCCGAAATGGTGATTGGAGGTAAAGTGAAATTTTAGTTGGCGGAGGAAGCAGACAATTAAGAAAGTAGATCCAATAATGACATGGAGGCCGTGGAATCCTGTAGCTACGAAGAAAGTTGAGCCGTAAACTCCGTCTGAGATTGTAAAGGGAGCTTCATAGTATTCTGATGCTTGTAGAAGTGTAAAGTATACGCCTAACGTAATGGTGATGAATAAGGCTTGTAGCATGTGGTTACGGTTCCCTTCTATGAGGCTGTGGTGGGCTCAGGTAATGGAGACTCCTGAGGCTAGAAGGACAGAGGTGTTGAGTAGTGGGACTTCTAAGGGGTTAAGTGGGTGAATGCCTGTTGGGGGTCAGCAGCTGCCTAATTCGGGTGTAGGAGCAAGGCTTGAGTGATAGAAGGCTCAGAAGAAGCCAGTGAAGAATAGGACTTCGGAGACGATGAAGAGGATTATTCCGTAGCGAAGGCTTTTTTGGACAGCAGGAGTATGGTGGCCTTGAAAGGTACTTTCTCGGATTACATCTCGTCATCATTGGTATATTGTAAGTATGTTTGTTGTTAGGCCTAGGGTCAGTAGAGCTGTTGAATTGAAGTGAAATCACATGATGAGGCCAGATGTTATTAGGAGGGCAGATAGTGCTCCTGTGAGGGGTCAGGGACTTGGGTTTACTATGTGATAGGCGTGGGTTTGGTGTGTCATTATGTATTGTCGTGCAGATATAAGCTAACTAGGAGGGTGAATACGTAGGCTTGAACTATAGCTACTGCGAATTCGAGGATTGTTAGTAGAGCTAAAATAGTAAATGTAATAAGTGCTGTTGTGGTATTGATATTTAATAATGCAAGGGTAGCTCCTCCGATTAAGTGAATTAATAAGTGCCCTGCTGTGATGTTGGCTGTTAATCGTACGGCAAGGGCTACTGGTTGGATGAAGAGGCTGATGGTTTCGATAATTACCAGTATTGGGATTAGTGGGGTAGGTGTTCCTTGTGGTAGGAAGTGGGCGAGTGATGCTTTGGTTTTGTTGCGGAAGCCTGTAACTACGGCCCCTGCTCATAGGGGAATAGCCATGCCTAAATTTATTGATAGTTGTGTGGTTGGTGTAAATGAATGGGGTAATAAGCCTAATAAATTTGTAGACCCAATAAATAGAATTAGGGACATTAATATCAATGTTCATGTTTGTCCTTTGGTGTTGTGAGTGCTTATTATTTGTTTTGACATGAGTTGAAGTGCTCATTGTTGGAGGGAGATAAGGCGGTTATTAATTAGTCGGTTTGATGTAGGAAATAGTAAGCTAGGGAATATAATGACGAGAGTAACAAGGGGGAGGCCTAGAATTACAGGGGTAATGAAAGAGGTAAATAGATTTTCGTTCATTTTGTTTCTCAAGGGGCGTCTTGTTTTGGCGTTTTTGTTGTTATTAATTTTGGGTTATAGTAGAAATCGTGTTTTGAGATTTTTAATTGGAGAACAATAAAGAGGACTAAAAATATTGATAGAATTGTCGTGAGTCACGTTGATGTGTCTAGTTGTGGCATGTCATCAAGGAGAGTGTTGTGCTCTCGGTCTTTAACTTAAAAGGTTAATGCTGGCATAGCTTCTTGATGACTTATAACATTGATGCAGATCACTTTTCAAAATATTCTAATGGGACTAGTTCGAGAACGATTGGTATGAAACTATGATTTGATCCGCAGATTTCTGAGCATTGGCCGTAAAATAGGCCTGGACGAGTTGATATGAGGGTTGTTTGATTTAAACGGCCTGGAATTGCGTCTGTTTTTAGTCCTAGAGAGGGAACTGCTCATGAGTGTAAAACGTCTTCGGAGGAGATTAGTATTCGAATTGTTATTTCTATAGGTAATACAGCTCGGTTATCTACTTCTAGTAATCGTAGTTCTCCAGGTTTCAATTCTGATGTTGGAATTATATAGGAGTCGAAGCTTAAGTCTTCATAGTCTGTGTACTCATAACTTCAGTATCATTGATGTCCTATGGTCTTTACTGTGAGAGATGGGTTGTTGATTTCGTCTATTATGTATAGAATTCGTAGGGATGGGAGAGCAATTATAATCAGAATAATGGCTGGTAGAATGGTTCAGATTGTTTCTACTTCTTGTGCGTCTATGGTGCTGGTATGGGTTAGTTTTGTTGTTAGTATCAGTAAGATAATATAGAGTACTAGTGAGCTAATTAGGAAAACAATTATCAGAGTGTGATCGTGAAAGTGTAGCAGTTCTTCTATGATGGGTGATGTTGCGTCTTGAAAGCCTAGCTGTACGGGATATGCCATATGAGATGTACGGGACTTTCACCTGTAATTTAATCTTGACAAGGTTATGTAATGTTTTACTAACATCTCGTTTATTGAGAGAGACATAGTGGTTATGGTGTTGGCTTGAAACCGATAATAGGGGGTTCAATTCCTTCCTCTCTTATTTTAGGTTAATGTATGTAGGTTCTTCAAATGTGTGATATGGTGGAGGGCATCCGTTTAGTCATTCTAGATTTGTTGTGGTTAGGTCCACGGTTAAGACTTCCCGTTTGGATGCAAATGCTTCTCAGATGATAAAAGTCATTAATATTACTGCCGTTAGTGAGATGAATGAGCCTATAGATGAAATAGTGTTTCATATTGTATATGCGTCTGGGTAATCGGAGTATCGTCGTGGTATACCAGATAGCCCTAAGAAATGTTGTGGGAAGAAGGTCATGTTAACACCTACAAATATAATTGCGAAATGGATTTTGGCTCATGTGTCATTAAGGGTGTAGCCTGAGAATAAGGGAAATCAATGTACAAATCCTCCTATGATAGCGAATACAGCTCCTATTGATAGTACGTAGTGGAAATGTGCTACCACATAGTATGTGTCGTGGAGAACGATGTCAAGGGAGGAGTTGGCTAAAACAATTCCAGTTAGTCCTCCAACTGTAAAAAGGAAAATGAAGCCTAGGGCTCATATTATAGCGGGGGATCATTTGATATTTCCTCCGTGAAGTGTTGCTAGCCAACTAAAGACTTTTACTCCGGTTGGGATAGCAATAATTATAGTAGCGGATGTAAAGTAAGCTCGTGTATCGACGTCTATTCCGACTGTGAATATATGATGGGCTCATACAATAAATCCTAGAAATCCAATTGATATTATGGCTCATACTATTCCTATATATCCAAATGGCTCTTTTTTTCCTGAATAGTAGGTTACGATGTGGGAGATTATTCCAAAGCCAGGTAAAATTAGAATATATACTTCGGGGTGTCCAAAAAATCAGAATAAGTGTTGATATAAGATAGGGTCTCCTCCTCCTGCTGGGTCAAAGAAAGTTGTATTCAGGTTTCGGTCTGTTAGTAATATTGTGATGCCAGCTGCTAATACAGGAAGTGAGAGGAGGAGTAGTACGGCAGTGATCAGTACAGATCACACGAACAGGGGGGTCTGGTATTGTGATATTGCGGGAGGTTTTATGTTAATAATAGTTGTAATAAAATTAATGGCTCCTAAAATTGAGGAAACACCTGCTAGGTGTAGGGAGAAAATGGTCAGGTCTACTGAGGCTCCTGCGTGGGCTAGATTACCTGCTAGAGGGGGATATACGGTTCAACCCGTCCCTGCTCCGGCTTCGACTATAGAGGATGCTAGGAGTAATAGGAAAGAAGGGGGGAGGAGCCAAAAACTTATATTATTTATCCGAGGGAATGCTATATCAGGGGCTCCAATCATTAGAGGAACTAGCCAGTTGCCAAACCCTCCAATTATAATAGGCATTACTATAAAGAAGATTATTACGAATGCGTGTGCAGTTACAATTACGTTGTAGATTTGGTCATCTCCAAGTAGAGTTCCGGGTTGGCCTAACTCAGCACGAATTAGTAAGCTCAGAGCGGTTCCTACTATGCCGGCTCAGGCACCAAATAGAAGATAAAGGGTACCGATATCTTTATGATTAGTTGAAAATAATCAGCGGTTTATGAACATGGGTAAAATGGCTGAGTAAAGCAATAGACTGTAAATCTAAGAATAGAGGTTTGATTCCTCTTTTTACCAGGTCCTGTAGTGAATTAACATATTGAATTGCAAATTCAAAGGAGCAGCTTCAAACTCTGCCGGGGCTTCTCCCGCCTTTTTTTTCTTGCGGCGGGAGAAGTAGATTGAAGCCAGTTATTTAGGGTATTTAGCTGTTAACTAAAGTTTCGTGGGGGTGGGACCCACCAATCTAGTGAGGATTTAGCTTAATTAAAGTAGTTGATTTGCATTCAATTGATGTAAGATATGATCTTGCAGTCCTTATCAGGAATTAAGTAAATTATACTTGCTTAGGGCTTTGAAGGCTCTTGGTCTATTTAACCTAAATTCCTATTCTAGGATTGAGAGAATTGGTGTAAGTGGTAGTAGTATAGTGGACAATACGGTTATTGTTGGTAGGAGGGTTATTCGTTTTATGGTTGAGAATTGTCATTTTATTTTTATGTTGTTTGTGGAAGGGAACATAGTAAGTGTGGTGGAATATGCCAGTCGTATGTAGAAATATAGGTTTAGTAGTGCTGTAATTGCTATGAAGGTAGGTAGGATAATGCTATTGTTTTTTGTCATTTCTTGAATAATTATTCATTTTGGCATAAATCCTGATAGTGGGGGGAGTCCTCCTATTGATAGGAGGGTAATGAGAATTAGAATAGTTATGATGGGTGTTTTGTTTCATGTGTGTGATAGTGATAGAGTGGTTGTGGTTGAGTTGGCTATAAATAGTGTAAATATGGTGGAAGTTATGATGATGTAGATGATTAGGTTTAGTAATGTTATGGTGGGATTGTATGGTAAAATTGCTGTTATTCAGCCTATGTGGGCAATTGATGAGTAAGCTATAATTTTTCGTAGTTGGGTTTGGTTTAATCCTCCTCAGCCTCCGATTATAATGGATAGAATTGATAGGGTTAAGATTATATTTAGGTTGATGGATTGGGATACTTGGTAAAGTACCGATATGGGTGCTAGTTTTTGTCATGTAAGTAAGATTAGGCCTGAAGATAGAGGGATGCCTTGTGTTACTTCTGGGACTCAGAAGTGGAATGGGGCTATTCCTAGTTTTATGGCGAGGGCTATTGTTATGAGTATGGAGGCTGTTGGGTTAAATAGTTTTATTACGGTTCATTGGCCTGAGAATATTAAGTTGATGATAATGGCTATTATTAGTAGTATTGAGGCTGTTGATTGAGTTAGGAAATATTTAGTTGATGCTTCTGTGGCTCGTGGGTTGTGTTTTTTTATTATAATAGGAATGATGGCGAGTATATTTATTTCAAATCCGATTCAGATGAGTAGTCAGTGGGAGCTAATTATAACGATAATGGTTCCAAGTATTATAGTTATTAAGATAATAATGAGAGTGATTGGGTTTATTAGTACGGGAAGGATACAAACCAACATTTTCGGGGTATGGGCCCGATAGCTTAATTAGCTGACCTTACTATTAGAATTTGGTGTAATTGGGAGCACGAAGAGTTTTGAGTTCTTAGGAGTAGGTTCAATTCCTATAGTTCTAGAAATAAGAGGATTTAAACCTCTATAATTTACTCTATCAAAGTAACTCTTTTGTCAGACATATTTCTTATGTTTGTGGGGGGATACTTGATAGGAGAATAGGTAGAGATACATGTCATATGCATAGGGCTAGCGTTAGGGGTAGAAAATTTTTTCATAATAAGTGCATCAGTTGATCATAGCGGAATCGGGGGTAGGATGCTCGGATTCATAGGAAGGTCATTGTGAGTAGTAGTGATTTGATGATAAAGTTAATTGCGTAGAGTTCTGGTATGTATGGGTTATGGGATGCTCCTAGGAAGAGGGTTGTTGTGAAGATATTTATTATAATAATGTTTGCATATTCTGCTATAAAGAATAGGGCGAATGGTCCTGCGGCGTATTCTACATTAAAGCCCGATACTAGTTCAGATTCTCCTTCAGTAAGATCAAATGGTGCTCGGTTTGTTTCTGCTAGTGTTGAAATGAATCATATTATTGCTAAGGGTCATGCTGGGAAGATTAGTCATACTTGTTCTTGTGTAATGATTAATGTAGAGAGAGTGAAGGATCCATTTATTAGTAAGATTGATAGTAAGATAATTGCTAGTGTAACTTCATATGAAATTGTTTGTGCTACTGCTCGTAGGGCTCCAATAAGAGCGTATTTTGAGTTGGAGGCTCAGCCTGATCAGAGGATCGAGTATACGGCTAAGCTTGATATAGCTAATATGAAAAGGATTCCTAAGTTTATATTGATGAGGGGATAGGGTATGGGTAGGGGGATTCATATAGTTAAGGCTAGGGTTAGGGCTAGGATGGGGGCTAGAATAAATATTGAGATTGAGGATGTGGCAGGTCGTAGGGGTTCTTTAATGAAAAGTTTGATTGCATCGGCGATGGGTTGGAGTAAGCCATATGGTCCTACAATATTTGGGCCTTTTCGGAGTTGTATGTAGCCTAGGATTTTTCGTTCAACTAGTGTAAGAAAAGCTACGGCTAGAAGAATGGGGATAATAAGTGTTAAGATGTTGAGTATAAACATTTTGTTAAGGAGAGGATTTGAATCTCTGAGTATAAAGGTTTAAGTTTTACGCAATTACCGGGCTCTGCCACCTTAACTGGGCCCTTTTCTAGGGCAGGTATTGTTTGTGAGGTCAATTGAGATAAAGTCATTGATTGATTTAAGGCGCTTTGTTGAAGTTGGCCTTATTTCTCTTGTCCTTTCGTACTGGGAGAAATACATAACAGATAGAAACCGACCTGGATTACTCCGGTCTGAACTCAGATCACGTAGGACTTTAATCGTTGAACAAACGAACCTTTGATAGCGGTTGCACCATCGGGGTGTCCTGATCCAACATCGAGGTCGTAAACCCTATTGTCGATATGGACTCTTGAATAGGATTGCGCTGTTATCCCTAGGGTAACTTGTTCCGTTGATCAAGTCTTTGGATCAATAAACGATAGTTTGATTTGACTTGTGGGTCTAGTCTTTAAAATCGTTCGGAGGATTTTTTGTTCTCCGAGGTCACCCCAACCAAAACTGCTAGTCCATAAAGAGTGTTGTTATCCCTTAATGGTTAAGTTTATTTTCTTTGGACTAGTTAGTTAAAGCTCCATAGGGTCTTCTCGTCTTGTTGGTTTATTCCCGCCTCTTCACGGGAAGGTCAATTTCACTGATTGGAAGTAAGAGACAGTAAAACCCTCGTGTGGCCGTTCATACAAGTCCTTATTTAGAGAACAAATGATTATGCTACCTTTGCACGGTCAGGATACCGCGGCCGTTTAACGTCTAGTCACTGGGCAGGCAGTGCCTCCAATACTGGGGATGCTGGAGGTGATGTTTTTGGTAAACAGGCGGGATTTGTGTTTGCCGAGTTCCTTTTACTTCTTTTAATCTTTCCTGGGTGCACTCCTGTGTTGGATTAACAGTATAATTAATAAATTATTTATTGTTGGGTTATTTTTATTTACTGTTAACAGTCAGAGTATTATCAGATACTGACTTAAACTTGTGCAAGGAGAAAATATTTCTTGTTACTCATATTAACATTATTGCTTCTATTTAGTAATAGAATAGTCCAGTACTAGGTCTAGGAGTTGGTTATATTGTTGTTGGGATTAGTATTGTTTTTATTGTTGAGCTTTAACGCTTTCTTAATAGATGGCTGCTTTTAGGCCTACTATGGTGTTGTAAGATCTTACTCTCTAGTGAAGGTTGTACCCATTTCTAAAAGGCTGTACCTTTTTAGACTAACTTTTAAAGATACAGTGAGATTTGTTTATATTTTTTGGTATCTTTAAAGCTGAACTAAGATTCATTTTCTGGACAACCAGCTATCACCAGGCTCGTTAGGCATGTCACCTCTACTTATAGATCTTCTCACTATTTTGCCACATAGATGAGTTGGTTCTAATAAACTGTCTATAGGTAGCTCGTCTGGTTTCGGGTTACTTAGCTGAAATTCGTTTTGTTAAGTTTTTTGCTCGTTAATTCATTATGCAAAAGGTACAAGGGTTAATCTTTGCTTTTTTGTACTTTGATTATTTTCTTTCATCGTTCCCTTACGGTACTTTCTCTATAGCGCCATGTTTAGAATTTCTATCTCCTATACTTTAATAGGGGTAAATGTTTTGTTTTAGTATGTTTTGGTTATTGGATTGAAGAGTGGGGGTTTGGGCTAGGCATAGTTCAAAACATTCACAGTACACGAAATCTTCTAGGTGTAAACTAGATGCTTTAATTAAGCTATGTCTTGGTTTGTCCAAGCACACTTTCCAGTATGCTTACCTTGTTACGACTTACCTCCTCTCGTGTAATTGGTGCATGTAAATAGGTTTGGGTGCATATATTTACTTGAGGAGGGTGACGGGCGGTGTGTGCGTGCTTCATGGCCTGGTTCAACTAAGCACTCTATTCTTAGTTTACTACTAAATCCTCCTTTGGCTGTTAGTTTCATAATGGCTTTCGTATTAAGTTTTCTTGGATAGAAAATGTAGCCCATTTCTTCCCATTCCATAGGTTACACCTTGACCTAACGTTTTTATGTGTTATGATTGAGCTTACTTTTGTTCCTTTTCAGGGTTTGCTGAAGATGGCGGTATACAGACTGTATTAGCAAGGATTGGTGAGGTTTATCGGGGTTTATCGATTATAGAACAGGCTCCTCTAGAAGGGTGTAAAGCACCGCCAAGTCCTTTGAGTTTTGGGCCGTTGCCGGTAGTACTCTGGCGAATAATCTTGTTTTTGCAATTATTTATGTTTAGGGCTAAGCATAGTGGGGTATCTAATCCCAGTTTGGGTCTTAGCTATAGTGTGTCAGTTGTCGTAGAGTTACTTTCGTCACTTATTTTTGTTATAATTATGGCTTTTTACAGCTTAATTAGGATTTAACTCTATTTGGTGTAGTACTTTAACACGTTTTACGCCGTGTTCCTGTTAGCTTGGGTTAGTCGTATGACCGCGGTGGCTGGCACGAGATTTACCAACCCTAGTTAATATGGCTTAGTCGAACTTTCGTTCATGGCTTAAATTTTGTCACTGCTGTTTCCCGTGGGGGTGTGGTTAAGCAAGGCGTTATGAGCTACAGGGTGTGTGCTTGATACCTGCTCCTCTTAGTCCTGCTGATTCGGAGGGCGCTACTCACCGGGGTGCGGATGCTTGCATGTGTAAGTCTATTGAAAGTTAACAGGAAGGCCAGGACCAAACCTATGTGTTTATGGAGTTGGTATACTCATCTAGGCATTTTCAGTGCCTTGCTTTAAATTTAAGCTACATTAACCATGTAGTATGTAAGCAGACCCAGGCACCTATATGTCTATCTTGTTTGGAGTGTGAATTTGAGTATTGGGGGTGAGATAAATTTATATTGATACTTAGGGGGAAGTATGTTAAAAATGGTGGTTAATATTTAAGAGGGGGGGGGGGAAATATAATAGGTATGTCCTGTAACCATTGACTGAAATGCCCATGCCTACCATTATGGGGATGCTCAAGATGCAGTTAAGTCCAGCTACAATTTATGCTCCGGGTCGGGGCCTTTGACGGCCATAGCTGAGTCCAAGCATCCCCGAAAATTAAAAAATACCAAATGTATGACAGCACAGTTATGTGTGAGCATGGGCTGATTAGTAATTAGTCCATCGAGATGTCTTATTTAAGAGGAAAGAATGGGCGGTTTTAGATGAGATGGCCCTGAAGAAAGAACCAGATGTCTGATAAAGTTCATTAAATAGCTACCCCCACGATTAATGGGCCCGGAGCGAGAAGAGAAATCCCTGCCAAGCGGGTTGCTGGTTTCACGCGGCATGGTCGGTAAGCTCGTGATCTAGTGGACGGGATACGCATGGTGACGAGGATAGATTTGACTTTATGCGCTATGTACGATCTAAGCAGGAAATGTCCTATGTACTATAGATAATTTTTATTGTACTTGCTTATATGCAAGGGGAAAATCATTTAATGTACTATATACATATTATATCTTTATTACATTAATTATGATGTACATGCTTATATGCATGGGGTAGATCATGTAATGTAATATATACATAGTATGTCTTTATTACATTAATTATAATGTACATACTGCACACAAAGTAGGTCATGTAGTATACTGCATTTATGTATGTTTTTATTATATTACTTCAGTGTATATATTCATACATATAGGATGGATCATGTGGTGTGCTAGACGCATATCATGTTTACATTGTATGAGTGTTAGTGGGTATGTTTGGGCAAATGACATGGTGTGTCTGTGTGTAGTACTCGTACATGTGTCTATTGAGGTGAGTTATTAAGCATGTTGTTACACGTGCAAGCTTATAGAGTGGGAGATTTGTGTCGTATGTTTAAAAATTTTAGCGGATTTAATACTGGGGAGGTTCTTAGTGTTTTTGGGGGTATATCAATAGACGCAATTAATAGTGGTTCAGGGAATAGTTTAAGTAGAACTTCAGCTTTGGGTGTTGATGGTGAGGCTATCGCTTCTTCCTTGAGTCTTAGGGAGGTTAATTGTTCTCCTTTTCTGGTTTACAAGACCAGCGTATTAATTTTACTACAAAGACTTGTCTTCATTTCAGGAGATTGTTTTCGATGGTGCTGGCTAGTGGTATTATTGCCAGGATGATGAGGAAATATATGATGGATGCTAATTGTCCGATGGTGATGTAGGGGTGTTCAACCGGTTGTCCTCCGATTCATGTAAGTGTTAATAGGTCTGCTATTAAAAGTCAGAATATGCATTGGCTGATTGGTCGGAACATTATGCTTCGTTGTTTGGATGTGTGGAGGAAGGGTACGAGTGTTAAGATCAAGATGGAAAGGACTAAGGCTAGGACTCCTCCCAGTTTATTGGGGATTGATCGTAGGATTGCGTATGCAAATAGGAAATACCATTCTGGCTTAATGTGGGAGGGTGTACTGAGTGGGTTTGCTGGAGTATAATTATCCGGGTCTCCGAGTAGGTCGGGAGTGAATAGTACTAGTGATATGAGGATGAGGATTAATAGTATGATGCCTAGGATGTCCTTGATGGTGTAATAAGGGTGAAATGGAATTTTGTCTGTGTCTGATGGAATTCCTGTGGGGTTGTTGGATCCTGTTTCGTGGAGGAAAATTAAGTGGATTATGGTGAGAGCTACAATGATAAATGGGAGGATGAAGTGGAAAGCGAAGAATCGGGTGAGGGTGGCTTTGTCTACTGAAAATCCCCCTCAGATTCATTCAACTAGGTTGGTGCCAATGTATGGGATTGCCGAGAGGAGGTTGGTAATGACTGTTGCTCCTCAGAATGATATCTGTCCTCATGGTAGGACATAGCCTATGAATGCTGTGGCTATTGTTGTAAATAGGAGAATTACTCCGATGTTTCATGTTTCTAAGAAGGTATATGATCCGTAATATAGGCCTCGTCCTACATGCATAAATAGGCAGATAAAAAATATTGATGCTCCGTTTGCGTGCATATATCGGATGATTCAGCCATAGTTTACGTCTCGACAAATGTGGGTTACAGAGGAGAATGCTATTGTTGTATCGGATGTGTAGTGTATTGCTAGGAATAGGCCTGTTAAGATTTGTAGAGCTAAGCAAGTGCCTAGGAGGGATCCAAAGTTTCATCATGATGAGATGTTTGATGGAGTTGGGAGGTCAATGAGTGCGTTGTTTACGATTTTTATTAGTGGGTGAGTTTTTCGGATGTTGATCATTAGTGTTCTTGTAGTTGAATAACAACGATGGTTTTTCATATCATTAGTCATGGTTAGATTCCATGCAGGAATAATGATTATGTACATTGTATTTATTTTAAGTGTAATTTTTGTGATGGGCTTTGTAGGGTTTTCTTCAAAACCTTCGCCTATTTATGGGGGGTTGGGATTGATTGTGAGTGGTGGGGTTGGGTGTGGTATTGTGTTAAATTATGGTGGTTCTTTTTTAGGTTTAATGGTTTTTTTAGTTTATTTAGGGGGTATAATGGTGGTTTTTGGTTATACGACAGCTATGGCTACTGAGCAGTATCCTGAGGTTTGGGTTTCTAATAAGGTTGTTTTAGGAACGTTTATTACTGGTTTGTTGATGGAGTTTTTTATAATTTACTATGTGTTGAAGGATAAGGAGGTGGAGATTGTGTTTAAGTTTAATGGTATGGGGGATTGGGTAATTTATGATACAGGGGATTCTGGGTTTTTTAGTGAGGAGGCCATGGGGATTGCTGCTTTGTACAGCTATGGTACTTGATTAGTTATTGTTACTGGTTGATCTTTATTAATTGGTGTAGTGGTGATTATAGAGATTACTCGTGGAAATTAAGTAGAATTGTGCTAGTGAAAATCGTAATTAGGAAGGAAAGGAAATATAATTTAATTAAGCCTTTTTGGTTTGTGATTATGATAGATGTTTTTATTTGGGTTAGTGAGATGGTTTTTGGTATAATGGTTTCTAGTCAGGTTAGGTCTAGAAGGGAGGATGCTGATTTTTGGCTTATTGTTAGATTTATATAGGGGGTTAAGCGGTGTATGACTGTGGGATAATATCCTAGTAGGTTAGAAAATTTGAATATGTTTGATGGGTAATTGAACTTTAAGTAGTGGGTTATGTTGTTAATTTCTAGTGCTAGAATAAAGCCTAGGATTGTAATTGTTAGGGCGGTGATTTTTAGGTAGTAGGGTATAGTTGTTTGGGGAATGGTTGTTGGGGGGATGTTGTTAGAAATGATGAATCCTGCGAAAAGACTTCCGATTAGTAAGCGTTTAATTGAGTTAATTAGGAATGGGTTGTTTTCATTAATAGAAATAAGGGTTGGGAATCGGGGTTGTCCTAGGAGTGTGAAGAAAATAATACGGGTACTGTAGATAGCTGTGAAGGAGATGGCGATTAGTGTTATTAAGAGGGCTCAGGCGTTGGTATATGACGTGTTGGCGGATTCAATAATTAGATCTTTGGAGTAGAATCCGGTGAGGAAAGGTATTCCTGTTAGTGCAAGGCTGCCAATAATAAGGGCTGTTGCGGTGAATGGTATGGCTTTAAATAGGCCTCCTATTTTTCGAATATCTTGTTCGTTATTTAGATTGTGGATGATGGAGCCGGAGCATAGAAATAATATGGCTTTGAAGAAAGCGTGGGTGCAGATGTGAAGAAGTGCTAGGTGAGGCTGGTTAATTCCAATTGTTACTATCATAAGGCCGAGTTGGCTGGATGTAGAGAAGGCGATGATTTTTTTAATGTCATTTTGGGTGAGGGCACATATTGCTGTAAATAGTGTGGTAATGGCTCCTAGGCATAGTATAGTAGATTGGATGAGTTTATTGTTTTCTGTTAATGGATAAAAGCGGATTAGTAAGAAAATACCTGCTACTACTATTGTACTTGAGTGGAGTAATGCTGAGACAGGTGTCGGACCCTCTATTGCGGAGGGTAATCATGGGTGCAGGCTAAATTGTGCGGATTTTCCGGTTGCGGCTAGAATTAGTCCTATTAGAGGTAGATTTGAGTTCTCTGGTTTTAGTAAGAAGATTTGTTGAAGGTCTCAAGTGTTGAGGTTAATTAGGAATCATGCTATTGCTAGGATAAATCCGATGTCGCCAATGCGGTTATATAGGATTGCTTGTAGAGCTGCTGTGTTTGCGTCTGCTCGTCCGTATCACCATCCAATTAGTAGAAATGATATAATTCCGACTCCTTCTCAGCCAATGAATAGTTGAAAGATGTTATTTGCAGTGACGAGGATGAGTATTGTGATAAGAAATAAGAGTAAGTACTTAAAAAATTGGTTGATGTTGGGGTCGGAATGTATGTATCATATTGAGAATTCTATGATGGATCATGTGACGAATAGTGATACTGGGATAAATATTGTCGAGAAGTAATCTATTTTGAAGCTGAGAGATAGTTTGAGGGTTTGGATGGTTAGTCAGTGTCAGTTTGAAATAATTATTTCTTGTCCTGTATGAATAAATATTATAGTGGGAATTATACTAGTGATAAAGGCGTATGAAATGGTTGTTTTTACGTAAAGTGGGTAATTGGTGAATTTGTGGGTGCTAAGACTAGTTGTCATGATGGGTACGGTTAGTAGGATTAGGGTAGTTAGTGTGAGGGATGGGAACAGGTTTATTACTTTTATTTGGAGTTGCACCAATTTTTTGGTTCCTAAGACCAATGGATAACTGCTATCCTTTAAAAGTTTGAAAAAGCCATGTTGTCAGGCATGGGAGCATAGAATTAGCAGTTCTTGCATACTTTTTCGGTAAATAAGAAGGTGATAGGCTTCTATTGTTAGATTCACAATCTAATGTTTTTTTAAACTATATTTACAGTATAGGGGTCCTAGGATAATTTTTGGGTTTAGGGATAGAAGCAGTAGTGGTAGTATGTGTAGTGATATGAGTGCATTTTCTCGTGTGAAGGAAGGTGAAATGTTATTGATATGATGAGTGTATTTGCCCCGTTGTGTTGTGATTAGTATATAGAGGGTGTAGAGAGTAGTGATTACTATGTTAAGTCCTATTAGAATAATTGTGATATTAGATCATGAAAAAGTCGATATTACTACAAATAGTTCTCCGATTAGGTTGATTGTTGGGGGTAGAGCCAGGTTGGTTAGACTTGCTAGGAGTCATCAGGTGGCTATTAGTGGAAGAAGTGTTTGTAGGCCGCGGGCTAAGATTATTGTACGGCTGTGAATTCGTTCGTAGTTAGAATTTGCTAGGCAGAAAAGTATAGAGGATGTAAGGCCGTGGGCAATTATCAGGGCGGTGGCTCCTATGTAGCTTCAGGGTGTTTGGATTAGGATTGCAACGATGACAAGTGCCATGTGGCTAATAGAGGAGTACGCGATGAGTGATTTCAGGTCCGTTTGACGAAGGCAAATTGAGCTGGTTATGATTATGCCTCATAGTGATAGCATGATGAATGGGTATGCTATAAAGTCGGTGATTGGATCTAGGAGAAGCGTAATTCGTAACATGCCGTATCCTCCTAGTTTTAGTAGGATTGCTGCAAGAACTATGGAGCCTGCAATTGGGGCTTCTACGTGGGCTTTGGGTAGTCAGAGATGAAGTCCGTATAGTGGTATTTTTACTATAAAGGCTATTATGCATGCTAGTCACATGAAGGTGTTGGATCAGGAGCTGGGTATTGGTTGTACTCAGTATTGTAGAATTAGGAAGTTTAGGGATCCTATTGTGTTTTGAATATAGATTAGTGCAACTAGTAAGGGTAGGGATCCTGCTAGTGTATAAAACAAGAAGTAGAGACCGGCATTTAGGCGTTCTGTTTGGTTCCCTCATCGGGTAATAATAATGAGTGTGGGAACTAGTGTTGCTTCAAATATAATATAAAAGAGAATTAGTTCTGTAGCAGAGAATGTCATAATTAGAAATAGTTGTAATAGGATTAGTATTGAGATGAAGAATTTTTTTCGGGCTGGGTTTTCTTTTGATAGGTGATGCTGGCTAGCTATAAGTATTAAGGGGAGGAGTCATATGGTTAGAATAAGTAGTGGTGTAGATAAGGAGTCGGAGAAGAAAGTTAATGAGAAGTTGAGGCTGTTATCGCCAAATTGGTTTATAAGGAGTAGGCTTGTAAGGCTAATTAGTAAGCTGTGGAGTGTGGAGTTAATTCAGATTATGTTATTTTTTGATAGCCAGGTTAGGGGTATAAGTATTATTGTGGAAATAATGTATTTTAGCATTGTAGCAGATTAAGGTTTTGTACGTAGTCGGTGCCGTATGTGTTTGATACCATTACTAGCAAGGATAGGCCTAGTGCTGCTTCGCAGGCTGCGAAAACTAGTAGAATAATGGGTATTATACTGGCTAAAGTGAAGTGTGAGTTTAGGATTATTAGGGTAGCTATAACGAATAAGGACAATATTATTCCTTCCAGGCATAGGAGGGAGGATATTAGGTGAGATCGATACATTAGTAATCCCGTGAGAGATACTATGAATGCTATTATAATATTTATGTATACGAGGGACATTTGGTACTTATGAGTTTGATCATAATCTAATGAGTCGAAATCATTTATTTTGGTTTAAACTAAGTACCATATTCGGTCCATTCTAATCCTTTTTGGGTTCATTCATAGGCTAGGCTTGTGGCTAGTAGGAAAATTAGGAGAAGGGATATAGTAAGCATTGTGTTAAGGTTAGTTGTTTGTGAGGCCCATGGTAGTGGTAGAAGTAGTGCAATTTCTAGATCGAAGAGGAGGAATGTGATAGCTACTAGAAAGAATTTTATGGAGAAAGGAAGGCGAGCAGATCCTATGGGGTCGAATCCACATTCGTATGGGCTTGTTTTTTCTGAGTATACGTTTAGTTGGGGGAGTCAGAATGCGATGGTCACGAGCAATGTAGCTAGTGTAAAGTTAGTTAGGAGGGTAATTATAAGGTTTATTGTTCTTTTTCGGGTTAGGCCGAAGCTAACTGATTGGAAGTCAGTTGTACTAATTAATACTAAAAGAACATGAGCCTCATCAGTAGATGGAAACATAGAGGAAAAGTCATACTACGTCTACGAAGTGTCAATATCAGGCAGCGGCTTCGAAGCCGAAATGGTGATTGGAGGTAAAGTGAAATTTTAGTTGGCGGAGGAAGCAGACAATTAAGAAAGTAGATCCAATAATGACATGGAGGCCGTGGAATCCTGTAGCTACGAAGAAAGTTGAGCCGTAAACTCCGTCTGAGATTGTAAAGGGAGCTTCATAGTATTCTGATGCTTGTAGAAGTGTAAAGTATACGCCTAACGTAATGGTGATGAATAAGGCTTGTAGCATGTGGTTACGGTTCCCTTCTATGAGGCTGTGGTGGGCTCAGGTAATGGAGACTCCTGAGGCTAGAAGGACAGAGGTGTTGAGTAGTGGGACTTCTAAGGGGTTAAGTGGGTGAATGCCTGTTGGGGGTCAGCAGCTGCCTAATTCGGGTGTAGGAGCAAGGCTTGAGTGATAGAAGGCTCAGAAGAAGCCAGTGAAGAATAGGACTTCGGAGACGATGAAGAGGATTATTCCGTAGCGAAGGCTTTTTTGGACAGCAGGAGTATGGTGGCCTTGAAAGGTACTTTCTCGGATTACATCTCGTCATCATTGGTATATTGTAAGTATGTTTGTTGTTAGGCCTAGGGTCAGTAGAGCTGTTGAATTGAAGTGAAATCACATGATGAGGCCAGATGTTATTAGGAGGGCAGATAGTGCTCCTGTGAGGGGTCAGGGACTTGGGTTTACTATGTGATAGGCGTGGGTTTGGTGTGTCATTATGTATTGTCGTGCAGATATAAGCTAACTAGGAGGGTGAATACGTAGGCTTGAACTATAGCTACTGCGAATTCGAGGATTGTTAGTAGAGCTAAAATAGTAAATGTAATAAGTGCTGTTGTGGTATTGATATTTAATAATGCAAGGGTAGCTCCTCCGATTAAGTGAATTAATAAGTGCCCTGCTGTGATGTTGGCTGTTAATCGTACGGCAAGGGCTACTGGTTGGATGAAGAGGCTGATGGTTTCGATAATTACCAGTATTGGGATTAGTGGGGTAGGTGTTCCTTGTGGTAGGAAGTGGGCGAGTGATGCTTTGGTTTTGTTGCGGAAGCCTGTAACTACGGCCCCTGCTCATAGGGGAATAGCCATGCCTAAATTTATTGATAGTTGTGTGGTTGGTGTAAATGAATGGGGTAATAAGCCTAATAAATTTGTAGACCCAATAAATAGAATTAGGGACATTAATATCAATGTTCATGTTTGTCCTTTGGTGTTGTGAGTGCTTATTATTTGTTTTGACATGAGTTGAAGTGCTCATTGTTGGAGGGAGATAAGGCGGTTATTAATTAGTCGGTTTGATGTAGGAAATAGTAAGCTAGGGAATATAATGACGAGAGTAACAAGGGGGAGGCCTAGAATTACAGGGGTAATGAAAGAGGTAAATAGATTTTCGTTCATTTTGTTTCTCAAGGGGCGTCTTGTTTTGGCGTTTTTGTTGTTATTAATTTTGGGTTATAGTAGAAATCGTGTTTTGAGATTTTTAATTGGAGAACAATAAAGAGGACTAAAAATATTGATAGAATTGTCGTGAGTCACGTTGATGTGTCTAGTTGTGGCATGTCATCAAGGAGAGTGTTGTGCTCTCGGTCTTTAACTTAAAAGGTTAATGCTGGCATAGCTTCTTGATGACTTATAACATTGATGCAGATCACTTTTCAAAATATTCTAATGGGACTAGTTCGAGAACGATTGGTATGAAACTATGATTTGATCCGCAGATTTCTGAGCATTGGCCGTAAAATAGGCCTGGACGAGTTGATATGAGGGTTGTTTGATTTAAACGGCCTGGAATTGCGTCTGTTTTTAGTCCTAGAGAGGGAACTGCTCATGAGTGTAAAACGTCTTCGGAGGAGATTAGTATTCGAATTGTTATTTCTATAGGTAATACAGCTCGGTTATCTACTTCTAGTAATCGTAGTTCTCCAGGTTTCAATTCTGATGTTGGAATTATATAGGAGTCGAAGCTTAAGTCTTCATAGTCTGTGTACTCATAACTTCAGTATCATTGATGTCCTATGGTCTTTACTGTGAGAGATGGGTTGTTGATTTCGTCTATTATGTATAGAATTCGTAGGGATGGGAGAGCAATTATAATCAGAATAATGGCTGGTAGAATGGTTCAGATTGTTTCTACTTCTTGTGCGTCTATGGTGCTGGTATGGGTTAGTTTTGTTGTTAGTATCAGTAAGATAATATAGAGTACTAGTGAGCTAATTAGGAAAACAATTATCAGAGTGTGATCGTGAAAGTGTAGCAGTTCTTCTATGATGGGTGATGTTGCGTCTTGAAAGCCTAGCTGTACGGGATATGCCATATGAGATGTACGGGACTTTCACCTGTAATTTAATCTTGACAAGGTTATGTAATGTTTTACTAACATCTCGTTTATTGAGAGAGACATAGTGGTTATGGTGTTGGCTTGAAACCGATAATAGGGGGTTCAATTCCTTCCTCTCTTATTTTAGGTTAATGTATGTAGGTTCTTCAAATGTGTGATATGGTGGAGGGCATCCGTTTAGTCATTCTAGATTTGTTGTGGTTAGGTCCACGGTTAAGACTTCCCGTTTGGATGCAAATGCTTCTCAGATGATAA
>NW_026291957.1:0-26970 GCF_023091745.1 Budorcas taxicolor | reverse complement strand
GGACGCCCGGGGCCTAGATGCAAAGGCAAGGCAGGAGTGGAGCTGAGGCCAGGAAGGCGCCAGTGGCCTCTCCCAGCATCGCACAGCCTGCTCCTTCCCGGGCAGCAAGCCTAGCAGCGAGGCAAGCCTGGGCAAGTCTCGCCCAGGGCAGAGCAGCCTCGCGCAAGGCACTTGACTAGATCCGGCCTCTGAGCAGAGCTGGAGCTCTGCCGTCCTGGAGGCACACTCGGCTCGGCCCAAGCAGGGCTTGCAGCTGCACGCGGCTTGGCTCCCTCGACACTTCCCAAGGAGGCTCGCTTCCAAGCGGACCGTGCACTTGGCTTCCAGGCAGGGACGCCCCGTGACTCCTGCAGGTCTTGGCACAGGGACTGCTTCCCCTGAGCGGAGGCTGTGGGCGGCAGCCCAGACACTCAGGGGCAGGCCCCAACCACCTGCACACGTCTCTGCTGGTGGGGAGAGCACTAGGGAAATGACGTCTGTCAGGCACCTTCTGGGCGCTCACGGAGTCAGCCTCCGGGTGTGTGGGGCTGCAGACCACAGCCAGGGGCCCTGGGAAGCCTGGTGCTCTCCGTGCTGTGCTGAGTCTGGGCGGCCAAGCGACCGCTGGAGGAGCCCTGCACTTGCCATTCCCTTCCCTATGACAGAGCTCTCACGGCTGGAGGGCTTGGCAGCGTGCACCCCACCGGCCCCTAAGCCCTCCGCAAGGACGCCTGGGGACTAGGTGCAAAGGCAAGGCAGGAGTGGAGCTGAGGCCAGGAAGGCGCCAGGAGCGTCTGCCTGTCTGGCGCAGCCTGCTCCTTCCCGGGCAGGAAGCCTAGCAGCGAGGCAAGTCTGGGCAAGGCTCGCCCAGGGCAGAGCAGCCTCACGCCAGCAACTCTGCCAGATCGGGCCTCTGAGCAGAGCTGGAGCTCTGCCGTACTGGAGGCTCACTGGGCTCCGCCCAAGGAGTGAGTGCAGACGCACGCAGCTGGGCTGCCTCCTCTTCTCCCGAGGAGGCTCGCTTCCCGCATGCTGTGCGCTAGGCTTCCAGGCGGGGGCGCCCCGCGCCCCCTACAGGTCTTGGCTCAGGGGCTGCTTCCCTGGAGCTGGGGCTGCCGGCGGGAGCCCAGACACGCAGGGGCAGGCCCCACCACCTGCACACGTCTCTGCCGGGGAGCAGAGCGCTAGGGACATGACGTCTGTCAGGCACCTTCTGGGCGCCCACGGAGTCAGCCTCCGGGAGTGTGGGGCTGCAGACCACAGCCAGGGGACCTGGGAGCCTTGTGCTCTCCGTGCGGCGCTGAGTCTGGGCGGCCAAGCAACCGCTGGTGGAGCCCTGCACTTGCCCTCCCCTCCCCTCTACGAGAGGCCTCACTGCTGGAGGGCTCGGCAGTGTGCAAGCCACCGGCTCCTAAGCCTTCCCCAAGGACGCCCGGGGCCTAGATGCAAAGGCAAGGCAGGAGTGGAGCTGAGGCCAGGAAGGCGCCAGTGGCCTCTCCCAGCATCGCACAGCCTGCTCCTTCCCGGGCAGCAAGCCTAGCAGCGAGGCAAGCCTGGGCAAGTCTCGCCCAGGGCAGAGCAGCCTCGCGCAAGGCACTTGACTAGATCCGGCCTCTGAGCAGAGCTGGAGCTCTGCCGTCCTGGAGGCACACTCGGCTCGGCCCAAGCAGGGCTTGCAGCTGCACGCGGCTTGGCTCCCTCGACTCTTCCCAAGGAGGCTCGCTTCCAAGCGGACCGTGCACTTGGCTTCCAGGCAGGGACGCCCCGCGCCTCCTGCAGGTCTTGGCACAGGGGCTGCTTCCCCTGAGCGGAGGCTGTGGGCGGCAGCCCAGACACTCAGGGGCAGGCCCCAACCACCTGCACACGTCTCTGCTGGTGGGGAGAGCACTAGGGAAATGACGTCTGTCAGGCACCTTCTGGGCGCTCACGGAGTCAGCCTCCGGGTGTGTGGGGCTGCAGACCACAGCCAGGGGCCCTGGGAAGCCTGGTGCTCTCCGTGCTGTGCTGAGTCTGGGCGGCCAAGCGACCGCTGGAGGAGCCCTGCACTTGCCATTCCCTTCCCTATGACAGAGCTCTCACGGCTGGAGGGCTTGGCAGCGTGCACCCCACCGGCCCCTAAGCCCTCCGCAAGGACGCCTGGGGACTAGGTGCAAAGGCAAGGCAGGAGTGGAGCTGAGGCCAGGAAGGCGCCAGGATCGTCTGCCTGTCTGGCGCAGCCTGCTCCTTCCCGGGCAGGAAGCCTAGCAGCGAGGCAAGTCTGGGCAAGGCTCGCCCAGGGCAGAGCAGCCTCACGCCAGCAACTCTGCCAGATCGGGCCTCTGAGCAGAGCTGGAGCTCTGCCGTACTGGAGGCTCACTGGGCTCCGCCCAAGGAGTGAGTGCAGACGCACGCAGCTGGGCTGCCTCCTCTTCTCCCGAGGAGGCTCGCTTCCCGCATGCTGTGCGCTAGGCTTCCAGGCGGGGGCGCCCCGCGCCCCCTACAGGTCTTGGCTCAGGGGCTGCTTCCCTGGAGCTGGGGCTGCCGGCGGGAGCCCAGACACGCAGGGGCAGGCCCCACCACCTGCACACGTCTCTGCCGGGGAGCAGAGCGCTAGGGACATGACGTCTGTCAGGCACCTTCTGGGCGCCCACGGAGTCAGCCTCCGGGAGTGTGGGGCTGCAGACCACAGCCAGGGGACCTGGGAGCCTTGTGCTCTCCGTGCGGCGCTGAGTCTGGGCGGCCAAGCAACCGCTGGTGGAGCCCTGCACTTGCCCTCCCCTCCCCTCTACGAGAGGCCTCACTGCTGGAGGGCTCGGCAGTGTGCAAGCCACCGGCTCCTAAGCCTTCCCCAAGGACGCCCGGGGCCTAGATGCAAAGGCAAGGCAGGAGTGGAGCTGAGGCCAGGAAGGCGCCAGTGGCCTCTCCCAGCATCGCACAGCCTGCTCCTTCCCGGGCAGCAAGCCTAGCAGCGAGGCAAGCCTGGGCAAGTCTCGCCCAGGGCAGAGCAGCCTCGCGCAAGGCACTTGACTAGATCCGGCCTCTGAGCAGAGCTGGAGCTCTGCCGTCCTGGAGGCACACTCGGCTCGGCCCAAGCAGGGCTTGCAGCTGCACGCGGCTTGGCTCCCTCGACTCTTCCCAAGGAGGCTCGCTTCCAAGCGGACCGTGCACTTGGCTTCCAGGCAGGGACGCCCCGCGCCTCCTGCAGGTCTTGGCACAGGGGCTGCTTCCCCTGAGCGGAGGCTGTGGGCGGCAGCCCAGACACTCAGGGGCAGGCCCCAACCACCTGCACACGTCTCTGCTGGTGGGGAGAGCACTAGGGAAATGACGTCTGTCAGGCACCTTCTGGGCGCTCACGGAGTCAGCCTCCGGGTGTGTGGGGCTGCAGACCACAGCCAGGGGCCCTGGGAAGCCTGGTGCTCTCCGTGCTGTGCTGAGTCTGGGCGGCCAAGCGACCGCTGGAGGAGCCCTGCACTTGCCATTCCCTTCCCTATGACAGAGCTCTCACGGCTGGAGGGCTTGGCAGCGTGCACCCCACCGGCCCCTAAGCCCTCCGCAAGGACGCCTGGGGACTAGGTGCAAAGGCAAGGCAGGAGTGGAGCTGAGGCCAGGAAGGCGCCAGGAGCGTCTGCCTGTCTGGCGCAGCCTGCTCCTTCCCGGGCAGGAAGCCTAGCAGCGAGGCAAGTCTGGGCAAGGCTCGCCCAGGGCAGAGCAGCCTCACGCCAGCAACTCTGCCAGATCGGGCCTCTGAGCAGAGCTGGAGCTCTGCCGTACTGGAGGCTCACTGGGCTCCGCCCAAGGAGTGAGTGCAGACGCACGCAGCTGGGCTGCCTCCTCTTCTCCCGAGGAGGCTCGCTTCCCGCATGCTGTGCGCTAGGCTTCCAGGCGGGGGCGCCCCGCGCCCCCTACAGGTCTTGGCTCAGGGGCTGCTTCCCTGGAGCTGGGGCTGCCGGCGGGAGCCCAGACACGCAGGGGCAGGCCCCACCACCTGCACACGTCTCTGCCGGGGAGCAGAGCGCTAGGGACATGACGTCTGTCAGGCACCTTCTGGGCGCCCACGGAGTCAGCCTCCGGGAGTGTGGGGCTGCAGACCACAGCCAGGGGACCTGGGAGCCTTGTGCTCTCCGTGCGGCGCTGAGTCTGGGCGGCCAAGCAACCGCTGGTGGAGCCCTGCACTTGCCCTCCCCTCCCCTCTACGAGAGGCCTCACTGCTGGAGGGCTCGGCAGTGTGCAAGCCACCGGCTCCTAAGCCTTCCCCAAGGACGCCCGGGGCCTAGATGCAAAGGCAAGGCAGGAGTGGAGCTGAGGCCAGGAAGGCGCCAGTGGCCTCTCCCAGCATCGCACAGCCTGCTCCTTCCCGGGCAGCAAGCCTAGCAGCGAGGCAAGCCTGGGCAAGTCTCGCCCAGGGCAGAGCAGCCTCGCGCAAGGCACTTGACTAGATCCGGCCTCTGAGCAGAGCTGGAGCTCTGCCGTCCTGGAGGCACACTCGGCTCGGCCCAAGCAGGGCTTGCAGCTGCACGCGGCTTGGCTCCCTCGACACTTCCCAAGGAGGCTCGCTTCCAAGCGGACCGTGCACTTGGCTTCCAGGCAGGGACGCCCCGTGACTCCTGCAGGTCTTGGCACAGGGACTGCTTCCCCTGAGCGGAGGCTGTGGGCGGCAGCCCAGACACTCAGGGGCAGGCCCCAACCACCTGCACACGTCTCTGCTGGTGGGGAGAGCACTAGGGAAATGACGTCTGTCAGGCACCTTCTGGGCGCTCACGGAGTCAGCCTCCGGGTGTGTGGGGCTGCAGACCACAGCCAGGGGCCCTGGGAAGCCTGGTGCTCTCCGTGCTGTGCTGAGTCTGGGCGGCCAAGCGACCGCTGGAGGAGCCCTGCACTTGCCATTCCCTTCCCTATGACAGAGCTCTCACGGCTGGAGGGCTTGGCAGCGTGCACCCCACCGGCCCCTAAGCCCTCCGCAAGGACGCCTGGGGACTAGGTGCAAAGGCAAGGCAGGAGTGGAGCTGAGGCCAGGAAGGCGCCAGGAGCGTCTGCCTGTCTGGCGCAGCCTGCTCCTTCCCGGGCAGGAAGCCTAGCAGCGAGGCAAGTCTGGGCAAGGCTCGCCCAGGGCAGAGCAGCCTCGCGCAAGGCACTTGACTAGATCCGGCCTCTGAGCAGAGCTGGAGCTCTGCCGTCCTGGAGGCACACTCGGCTCGGCCCAAGCAGGGCTTGCAGCTGCACGCGGCTTGGCTCCCTCGACTCTTCCCAAGGAGGCTCGCTTCCAAGCGGACCGTGCACTTGGCTTCCAGGCAGGGACGCCCCGCGCCTCCTGCAGGTCTTGGCACAGGGGCTGCTTCCCCTGAGCGGAGGCTGTGGGCGGCAGCCCAGACACGCAGGGGCAGGCCCCAACCACCTGCACACGTCTCTGCTGGTGGGGAGAGCACTAGGGAAATGACGTCTGTCAGGCACCTTCTGGGCGCTCACGGAGTCAGCCTCCGGGTGTGTGGGGCTGCAGACCACAGCCAGGGGCCCTGGGAAGCCTGGTGCTCTCCGTGCTGTGCTGAGTCTGGGCGGCCAAGCGACCGCTGGAGGAGCCCTGCACTTGCCATTCCCTTCCCTATGACAGAGCTCTCACGGCTGGAGGGCTTGGCAGCGTGCACCCCACCGGCCCCTAAGCCCTCCGCAAGGACGCCTGGGGACTAGGTGCAAAAGCAAGGCAGGAGTGGAGCTGAGGCCAGGAAGGCGCCAGGAGCGTCTGCCTGTCTGGCGCAGCCTGCTCCTTCCCGGGCAGGAAGCCTAGCAGCGAGGCAAGTCTGGGCAAGGCTCGCCCAGGGCAGAGCAGCCTCACGCCAGCAACTCTGCCAGATCGGGCCTCTGAGCAGAGCTGGAGCTCTGCCGTACTGGAGGCTCACTGGGCTCCGCCCAAGGAGTGAGTGCAGACGCACGCAGCTGGGCTGCCTCCTCTTCTCCCGAGGAGGCTCGCTTCCCGCATGCTGTGCGCTAGGCTTCCAGGCGGGGGCGCCCCGCGCCCCCTACAGGTCTTGGCTCAGGGGCTGCTTCCCTGGAGCTGGGGCTGCCGGCGGGAGCCCAGACACGCAGGGGCAGGCCCCACCACCTGCACACGTCTCTGCCGGGGAGCAGAGCGCTAGGGACATGACGTCTGTCAGGCACCTTCTGGGCGCCCACGGAGTCAGCCTCCGGGAGTGTGGGGCTGCAGACCACAGCCAGGGGACCTGGGAGCCTTGTGCTCTCCGTGCGGCGCTGAGTCTGGGCGGCCAAGCAACCGCTGGTGGAGCCCTGCACTTGCCCTCCCCTCCCCTCTACGAGAGGCCTCACTGCTGGAGGGCTCGGCAGTGTGCAAGCCACCGGCTCCTAAGCCTTCCCCAAGGACGCCCGGGGCCTAGATGCAAAGGCAAGGCAGGAGTGGAGCTGAGGCCAGGAAGGCGCCAGTGGCCTCTCCCAGCATCGCACAGCCTGCTCCTTCCCGGGCAGCAAGCCTAGCAGCGAGGCAAGCCTGGGCAAGTCTCGCCCAGGGCAGAGCAGCCTCGCGCAAGGCACTTGACTAGATCCGGCCTCTGAGCAGAGCTGGAGCTCTGCCGTCCTGGAGGCACACTCGGCTCGGCCCAAGCAGGGCTTGCAGCTGCACGCGGCTTGGCTCCCTCGACTCTTCCCAAGGAGGCTCGCTTCCAAGCGGACCGTGCACTTGGCTTCCAGGCAGGGACGCCCCGCGCCTCCTGCAGGTCTTGGCACAGGGGCTGCTTCCCCTGAGCGGAGGCTGTGGGCGGCAGCCCAGACACGCAGGGGCAGGCCCCAACCACCTGCACACGTCTCTGCTGGTGGGGAGAGCACTAGGGAAATGACGTCTGTCAGGCACCGTCTGGGCGCTCACGGAGTCAGCCTCCGGGTGTGTGGGGCTGCAGACCACAGCCAGGGGCCCTGGGAAGCCTGGTGCTCTCCGTGCTGTGCTGAGTCTGGGCGGCCAAGCGACCGCTGGAGGAGCCCTGCACTTGCCATTCCCTTCCCTATGACAGAGCTCTCACGGCTGCAGGGCTTGGCAGCGTGCACCCCACCGGCCCCTAAGCCCTCCGCAAGGACGCCTGGGGACTAGGTGCAAAGGCAAGGCAGGAGTGGAGCTGAGGCCAGGAAGGCGCCAGGAGCGTCTGCCTGTCTGGCGCAGCCTGCTCCTTCCCGGGCAGGAAGCCTAGCAGCGAGGCAAGTCTGGGCAAGGCTCGCCCAGGGCAGAGCAGCCTCACGCCAGCAACTCTGCCAGATCGGGCCTCTGAGCAGAGCTGGAGCTCTGCCGTACTGGAGGCTCACTGGGCTCCGCCCAAGGAGTGAGTGCAGACGCACGCAGCTGGGCTGCCTCCTCTTCTCCCGAGGAGGCTCGCTTCCCGCATGCTGTGCGCTAGGCTTCCAGGCGGGGGCGCCCCGCGCCCCCTACAGGTCTTGGCTCAGGGGCTGCTTCCCTGGAGCTGGGGCTGCCGGCGGGAGCCCAGACACGCAGGGGCAGGCCCCACCACCTGCACACGTCTCTGCCGGGGAGCAGAGCGCTAGGGACATGACGTCTGTCAGGCACCTTCTGGGCGCCCACGGAGTCAGCCTCCGGGAGTGTGGGGCTGCAGACCACAGCCAGGGGACCTGGGAGCCTTGTGCTCTCCGTGCGGCGCTGAGTCTGGGCGGCCAAGCAACCGCTGGTGGAGCCCTGCACTTGCCCTCCCCTCCCCTCGACGAGAGGCCTCACTGCTGGAGGGCTCGGCAGTGTGCAAGCCACCGGCTCCTAAGCCTTCCCCAAGGACGCCCGGGGCCTAGATGCAAAGGCAAGGCAGGAGTGGAGCTGAGGCCAGGAAGGCGCCAGTGGCCTCTCCCAGCATCGCACAGCCTGCTCCTTCCCGGGCAGCAAGCCTAGCAGCGAGGCAAGCCTGGGCAAGTCTCGCCCAGGGCAGAGCAGCCTCGCGCAAGGCACTTGACTAGATCCGGCCTCTGAGCAGAGCTGGAGCTCTGCCGTCCTGGAGGCACACTCGGCTCGGCCCAAGCAGGGCTTGCAGCTGCACGCGGCTTGGCTCCCTCGACTCTTCCCAAGGAGGCTCGCTTCCAAGCGGACCGTGCACTTGGCTTCCAGGCAGGGACGCCCCGCGCCTCCTGCAGGTCTTGGCACAGGGGCTGCTTCCCCTGAGCGGAGGCTGTGGGCGGCAGCCCAGACACGCAGGGGCAGGCCCCAACCACCTGCACACGTCTCTGCTGGTGGGGAGAGCACTAGGGAAATGACGTCTGTCAGGCACCTTCTGGGCGCTCACGGAGTCAGCCTCCGGGTGTGTGGGGCTGCAGACCACAGCCAGGGGCCCTGGGAAGCCTGGTGCTCTCCGTGCTGTGCTGAGTCTGGGCGGCCAAGCGACCGCTGGAGGAGCCCTGCACTTGCCATTCCCTTCCCTATGACAGAGCTCTCACGGCTGGAGGGCTTGGCAGCGTGCACCCCACCGGCCCCTAAGCCCTCCGCAAGGACGCCTGGGGACTAGGTGCAAAGGCAAGGCAGGAGTGGAGCTGAGGCCAGGAAGGCGCCAGGAGCGTCTGCCTGTCTGGCGCAGCCTGCTCCTTCCCGGGCAGGAAGCCTAGCAGCGAGGCAAGTCTGGGCAAGGCTCGCCCAGGGCAGAGCAGCCTCACGCCAGCAACTCTGCCAGATCGGGCCTCTGAGCAGAGCTGGAGCTCTGCCGTACTGGAGGCTCACTGGGCTCCGCCCAAGGAGTGAGTGCAGACGCACGCAGCTGGGCTGCCTCCTCTTCTCCCGAGGAGGCTCGCTTCCCGCATGCTGTGCGCTAGGCTTCCAGGCGGGGGCGCCCCGCGCCCCCTACAGGTCTTGGCTCAGGGGCTGCTTCCCTGGAGCTGGGGCTGCCGGCGGGAGCCCAGACACGCAGGGGCAGGCCCCACCACCTGCACACGTCTCTGCCGGGGAGCAGAGCGCTAGGGACATGACGTCTGTCAGGCACCTTCTGGGCGCCCACGGAGTCAGCCTCCGGGAGTGTGGGGCTGCAGACCACAGCCAGGGGACCTGGGAGCCTTGTGCTCTCCGTGCGGCGCTGAGTCTGGGCGGCCAAGCAACCGCTGGTGGAGCCCTGCACTTGCCCTCCCCTCCCCTCTACGAGAGGCCTCACTGCTGGAGGGCTCGGCAGTGTGCAAGCCACCGGCTCCTAAGCCTTCCCCAAGGACGCCCGGGGCCTAGATGCAAAGGCAAGGCAGGAGTGGAGCTGAGGCCAGGAAGGCGCCAGTGGCCTCTCCCAGCATCGCACAGCCTGCTCCTTCCCGGGCAGCAAGCCTAGCAGCGAGGCAAGCCTGGGCAAGTCTCGCC
Organism: Budorcas taxicolor; assembly: GCF_023091745.1. Classification (NCBI taxonomy): domain Eukaryota; kingdom Metazoa; phylum Chordata; class Mammalia; order Artiodactyla; family Bovidae; genus Budorcas; species Budorcas taxicolor. The sequence goes on along the minus strand of NW_026291957.1, from coordinate 17,693 downwards.
CAGGGCAGAGCAGCCTCGCGCAAGGCACTTGACTAGATCCGGCCTCTGAGCAGAGCTGGAGCTCTGCCGTCCTGGAGGCACACTCGGCTCGGCCCAAGCAGGGCTTGCAGCTGCACGCGGCTTGGCTCCCTCGACTCTTCCCAAGGAGGCTCGCTTCCAAGCGGACCGTGCACTTGGCTTCCAGGCAGGGACGCCCCGCGCCTCCTGCAGGTCTTGGCACAGGGGCTGCTTCCCCTGAGCGGAGGCTGTGGGCGGCAGCCCAGACACGCAGGGGCAGGCCCCAACCACCTGCACACGTCTCTGCTGGTGGGGAGAGCACTAGGGAAATGACGTCTGTCAGGCACCGTCTGGGCGCTCACGGAGTCAGCCTCCGGGTGTGTGGGGCTGCAGACCACAGCCAGGGGCCCTGGGAAGCCTGGTGCTCTCCGTGCTGTGCTGAGTCTGGGCGGCCAAGCGACCGCTGGAGGAGCCCTGCACTTGCCATTCCCTTCCCTATGACAGAGCTCTCACGGCTGGAGGGCTTGGCAGCGTGCACCCCACCGGCCCCTAAGCCCTCCGCAAGGACGCCTGGGGACTAGGTGCAAAGGCAAGGCAGGAGTGGAGCTGAGGCCAGGAAGGCGCCAGGAGCGTCTGCCTGTCTGGCGCAGCCTGCTCCTTCCCGGGCAGGAAGCCTAGCAGCGAGGCAAGTCTGGGCAAGGCTCGCCCAGGGCAGAGCAGCCTCACGCCAGCAACTCTGCCAGATCGGGCCTCTGAGCAGAGCTGGAGCTCTGCCGTACTGGAGGCTCACTGGGCTCCGCCCAAGGAGTGAGTGCAGACGCACGCAGCTGGGCTGCCTCCTCTTCTCCCGAGGAGGCTCGCTTCCCGCATGCTGTGCGCTAGGCTTCCAGGCGGGGGCGCCCCGCGCCCCCTACAGGTCTTGGCTCAGGGGCTGCTTCCCTGGAGCTGGGGCTGCCGGCGGGAGCCCAGACACGCAGGGGCAGGCCCCACCACCTGCACACGTCTCTGCCGGGGAGCAGAGCGCTAGGGACATGACGTCTGTCAGGCACCTTCTGGGCGCCCACGGAGTCAGCCTCCGGGAGTGTGGGGCTGCAGACCACAGCCAGGGGACCTGGGAGCCTTGTGCTCTCCGTGCGGCGCTGAGTCTGGGCGGCCAAGCAACCGCTGGTGGAGCCCTGCACTTGCCCTCCCCTCCCCTCTACGAGAGGCCTCACTGCTGGAGGGCTCGGCAGTGTGCAAGCCACCGGCTCCTAAGCCTTCCCCAAGGACGCCCGGGGCCTAGATGCAAAGGCAAGGCAGGAGTGGAGCTGAGGCCAGGAAGGCGCCAGTGGCCTCTCCCAGCATCGCACAGCCTGCTCCTTCCCGGGCAGCAAGCCTAGCAGCGAGGCAAGCCTGGGCAAGTCTCGCCCAGGGCAGAGCAGCCTCGCGCAAGGCACTTGACTAGATCCGGCCTCTGAGCAGAGCTGGAGCTCTGCCGTCCTGGAGGCACACTCGGCTCGGCCCAAGCAGGGCTTGCAGCTGCACGCGGCTTGGCTCCCTCGACTCTTCCCAAGGAGGCTCGCTTCCAAGCGGACCGTGCACTTGGCTTCCAGGCAGGGACGCCCCGCGCCTCCTGCAGGTCTTGGCACAGGGGCTGCTTCCCCTGAGCGGAGGCTGTGGGCGGCAGCCCAGACACGCAGGGGCAGGCCCCAACCACCTGCACACGTCTCTGCTGGTGGGGAGAGCGCTAGGGAAATGACGTCTGTCAGGCACCTTCTGGGCGCTCACGGAGTCAGCCTCCGGGTGTGTGGGGCTGCAGACCACAGCCAGGGGCCCTGGGAAGCCTGGTGCTCTCCGTGCTGTGCTGAGTCTGGGCGGCCAAGCGACCGCTGGAGGAGCCCTGCACTTGCCATTCCCTTCCCTATGACAGAGCTCTCACGGCTGGAGGGCTTGGCAGCGTGCACCCCACCGGCCCCTAAGCCCTCCGCAAGGACGCCTGGGGACTAGGTGCAAAGGCAAGGCAGGAGTGGAGCTGAGGCCAGGAAGGCGCCAGGAGCGTCTGCCTGTCTGGCGCAGCCTGCTCCTTCCCGGGCAGGAAGCCTAGCAGCGAGGCAAGTCTGGGCAAGGCTCGCCCAGGGCAGAGCAGCCTCACGCCAGCAACTCTGCCAGATCGGGCCTCTGAGCAGAGCTGGAGCTCTGCCGTACTGGAGGCTCACTGGGCTCCGCCCAAGGAGTGAGTGCAGACGCACGCAGCTGGGCTGCCTCCTCTTCTCCCGAGGAGGCTCGCTTCCCGCATGCTGTGCGCTAGGCTTCCAGGCGGGGGCGCCCCGCGCCCCCTACAGGTCTTGGCTCAGGGGCTGCTTCCCTGGAGCTGGGGCTGCCGGCGGGAGCCCAGACACGCAGGGGCAGGCCCCACCACCTGCACACGTCTCTGCCGGGGAGCAGAGCGCTAGGGACATGACGTCTGTCAGGCACCTTCTGGGCGCCCACGGAGTCAGCCTCCGGGAGTGTGGGGCTGCAGACCACAGCCAGGGGACCTGGGAGCCTTGTGCTCTCCGTGCGGCGCTGAGTCTGGGCGGCCAAGCAACCGCTGGTGGAGCCCTGCACTTGCCCTCCCCTCCCCTCTACGAGAGGCCTCACTGCTGGAGGGCTCGGCAGTGTGCAAGCCACCGGCTCCTAAGCCTTCCCCAAGGACGCCCGGGGCCTAGATGCAAAGGCAAGGCAGGAGTGGAGCTGAGGCCAGGAAGGCGCCAGTGGCCTCTCCCAGCATCGCACAGCCTGCTCCTTCCCGGGCAGCAAGCCTAGCAGCGAGGCAAGCCTGGGCAAGTCTCGCCCAGGGCAGAGCAGCCTCGCGCAAGGCACTTGACTAGATCCGGCCTCTGAGCAGAGCTGGAGCTCTGCCGTCCTGGAGGCACACTCGGCTCGGCCCAAGCAGGGCTTGCAGCTGCACGCGGCTTGGCTCCCTCGACTCTTCCCAAGGAGGCTCGCTTCCAAGCGGACCGTGCACTTGGCTTCCAGGCAGGGACGCCCCGCGCCTCCTGCAGGTCTTGGCACAGGGGCTGCTTCCCCTGAGCGGAGGCTGTGGGCGGCAGCCCAGACACTCAGGGGCAGGCCCCAACCACCTGCACACGTCTCTGCTGGTGGGGAGAGCACTAGGGAAATGACGTCTGTCAGGCACCTTCTGGGCGCTCACGGAGTCAGCCTCCGGGTGTGTGGGGCTGCAGACCACAGCCAGGGGCCCTGGGAAGCCTGGTGCTCTCCGTGCTGTGCTGAGTCTGGGCGGCCAAGCGACCGCTGGAGGAGCCCTGCACTTGCCATTCCCTTCCCTATGACAGAGCTCTCACGGCTGGAGGGCTTGGCAGCGTGCACCCCACCGGCCCCTAAGCCCTCCGCAAGGACGCCTGGGGACTAGGTGCAAAGGCAAGGCAGGAGTGGAGCTGAGGCCAGGAAGGCGCCAGGAGCGTCTGCCTGTCTGGCGCAGCCTGCTCCTTCCCGGGCAGGAAGCCTAGCAGCGAGGCAAGTCTGGGCAAGGCTCGCCCAGGGCAGAGCAGCCTCACGCCAGCAACTCTGCCAGATCGGGCCTCTGAGCAGAGCTGGAGCTCTGCCGTACTGGAGGCTCACTGGGCTCCGCCCAAGGAGTGAGTGCAGACGCACGCAGCTGGGCTGCCTCCTCTTCTCCCGAGGAGGCTCGCTTCCCGCATGCTGTGCGCTAGGCTTCCAGGCGGGGGCGCCCCGCGCCCCCTACAGGTCTTGGCTCAGGGGCTGCTTCCCTGGAGCTGGGGCTGCCGGCGGGAGCCCAGACACGCAGGGGCAGGCCCCACCACCTGCACACGTCTCTGCCGGGGAGCAGAGCGCTAGGGACATGACGTCTGTCAGGCACCTTCTGGGCGCCCACGGAGTCAGCCTCCGGGAGTGTGGGGCTGCAGACCACAGCCAGGGGACCTGGGAGCCTTGTGCTCTCCGTGCGGCGCTGAGTCTGGGCGGCCAAGCAACCGCTGGTGGAGCCCTGCACTTGCCCTCCCCTCCCCTCTACGAGAGGCCTCACTGCTGGAGGGCTCGGCAGTGTGCAAGCCACCGGCTCCTAAGCCTTCCCCAAGGACGCCCGGGGCCTAGATGCAAAGGCAAGGCAGGAGTGGAGCTGAGGCCAGGAAGGCGCCAGTGGCCTCTCCCAGCATCGCACAGCCTGCTCCTTCCCGGGCAGCAAGCCTAGCAGCGAGGCAAGCCTGGGCAAGTCTCGCCCAGGGCAGAGCAGCCTCGCGCAAGGCACTTGACTAGATCCGGCCTCTGAGCAGAGCTGGAGCTCTGCCGTCCTGGAGGCACACTCGGCTCGGCCCAAGCAGGGCTTGCAGCTGCACGCGGCTTGGCTCCCTCGACACTTCCCAAGGAGGCTCGCTTCCAAGCGGACCGTGCACTTGGCTTCCAGGCAGGGACGCCCCGTGACTCCTGCAGGTCTTGGCACAGGGACTGCTTCCCCTGAGCGGAGGCTGTGGGCGGCAGCCCAGACACGCAGGGGCAGGCCCCAACCACCTGCACACGTCTCTGCTGGTGGGGAGAGCACTAGGGAAATGACGTCTGTCAGGCACCTTCTGGGCGCTCACGGAGTCAGCCTCCGGGTGTGTGGGGCTGCAGACCACAGCCAGGGGCCCTGGGAAGCCTGGTGCTCTCCGTGCTGTGCTGAGTCTGGGCGGCCAAGCGACCGCTGGAGGAGCCCTGCACTTGCCATTCCCTTCCCTATGACAGAGCTCTCACGGCTGGAGGGCTTGGCAGCGTGCACCCCACCGGCCCCTAAGCCCTCCGCAAGGACGCCTGGGGACTAGGTGCAAAGGCAAGGCAGGAGTGGAGCTGAGGCCAGGAAGGCGCCAGGAGCGTCTGCCTGTCTGGCGCAGCCTGCTCCTTCCCGGGCAGGAAGCCTAGCAGCGAGGCAAGTCTGGGCAAGGCTCGCCCAGGGCAGAGCAGCCTCGCGCAAGGCACTTGACTAGATCCGGCCTCTGAGCAGAGCTGGAGCTCTGCCGTCCTGGAGGCACACTCGGCTCGGCCCAAGCAGGGCTTGCAGCTGCACGCGGCTTGGCTCCCTCGACTCTTCCCAAGGAGGCTCGCTTCCAAGCGGACCGTGCACTTGGCTTCCAGGCAGGGACGCCCCGCGCCTCCTGCAGGTCTTGGCACAGGGGCTGCTTCCCCTGAGCGGAGGCTGTGGGCGGCAGCCCAGACACGCAGGGGCAGGCCCCAACCACCTGCACACGTCTCTGCTGGTGGGGAGAGCACTAGGGAAATGACGTCTGTCAGGCACCTTCTGGGCGCTCACGGAGTCAGCCTCCGGGTGTGTGGGGCTGCAGACCACAGCCAGGGGCCCTGGGAAGCCTGGTGCTCTCCGTGCTGTGCTGAGTCTGGGCGGCCAAGCGACCGCTGGAGGAGCCCTGCACTTGCCATTCCCTTCCCTATGACAGAGCTCTCACGGCTGGAGGGCTTGGCAGCGTGCACCCCACCGGCCCCTAAGCCCTCCGCAAGGACGCCTGGGGACTAGGTGCAAAGGCAAGGCAGGAGTGGAGCTGAGGCCAGGAAGGCGCCAGGAGCGTCTGCCTGTCTGGCGCAGCCTGCTCCTTCCCGGGCAGGAAGCCTAGCAGCGAGGCAAGTCTGGGCAAGGCTCGCCCAGGGCAGAGCAGCCTCACGCCAGCAACTCTGCCAGATCGGGCCTCTGAGCAGAGCTGGAGCTCTGCCGTACTGGAGGCTCACTGGGCTCCGCCCAAGGAGTGAGTGCAGACGCACGCAGCTGGGCTGCCTCCTCTTCTCCCGAGGAGGCTCGCTTCCCGCATGCTGTGCGCTAGGCTTCCAGGCGGGGGCGCCCCGCGCCCCCTACAGGTCTTGGCTCAGGGGCTGCTTCCCTGGAGCTGGGGCTGCCGGCGGGAGCCCAGACACGCAGGGGCAGGCCCCACCACCTGCACACGTCTCTGCCGGGGAGCAGAGCGCTAGGGACATGACGTCTGTCAGGCACCTTCTGGGCGCCCACGGAGTCAGCCTCCGGGAGTGTGGGGCTGCAGACCACAGCCAGGGGACCTGGGAGCCTTGTGCTCTCCGTGCGGCGCTGAGTCTGGGCGGCCAAGCAACCGCTGGTGGAGCCCTGCACTTGCCCTCCCCTCCCCTCTACGAGAGGCCTCACTGCTGGAGGGCTCGGCAGTGTGCAAGCCACCGGCTCCTAAGCCTTCCCCAAGGACGCCCGGGGCCTAGATGCAAAGGCAAGGCAGGAGTGGAGCTGAGGCCAGGAAGGCGCCAGTGGCCTCTCCCAGCATCGCACAGCCTGCTCCTTCCCGGGCAGCAAGCCTAGCAGCGAGGCAAGCCTGGGCAAGTCTCGCCCAGGGCAGAGCAGCCTCGCGCAAGGCACTTGACTAGATCCGGCCTCTGAGCAGAGCTGGAGCTCTGCCGTCCTGGAGGCACACTCGGCTCGGCCCAAGCAGGGCTTGCAGCTGCACGCGGCTTGGCTCCCTCGACTCTTCCCAAGGAGGCTCGCTTCCAAGCGGACCGTGCACTTGGCTTCCAGGCAGGGACGCCCCGCGCCTCCTGCAGGTCTTGGCACAGGGGCTGCTTCCCCTGAGCGGAGGCTGTGGGCGGCAGCCCAGACACGCAGGGGCAGGCCCCAACCACCTGCACACGTCTCTGCTGGTGGGGAGAGCACTAGGGAAATGACGTCTGTCAGGCACCTTCTGGGCGCTCACGGAGTCAGCCTCCGGGTGTGTGGGGCTGCAGACCACAGCCAGGGGCCCTGGGAAGCCTGGTGCTCTCCGTGCTGTGCTGAGTCTGGGCGGCCAAGCGAGCGCTGGAGGAGCCCTGCACTTGCCATTCCCTTCCCTATGACAGAGCTCTCACGGCTGCAGGGCTTGGCAGCGTGCACCCCACCGGCCCCTAAGCCCTCCGCAAGGACGCCTGGGGACTAGGTGCAAAGGCAAGGCAGGAGTGGAGCTGAGGCCAGGAAGGCGCCAGGAGCGTCTGCCTGTCTGGCGCAGCCTGCTCCTTCCCGGGCAGGAAGCCTAGCAGCGAGGCAAGTCTGGGCAAGGCTCGCCCAGGGCAGAGCAGCCTCACGCCAGCAACTCTGCCAGATCGGGCCTCTGAGCAGAGCTGGAGCTCTGCCGTACTGGAGGCTCACTGGGCTCCGCCCAAGGAGTGAGTGCAGACGCACGCAGCTGGGCTGCCTCCTCTTCTCCCGAGGAGGCTCGCTTCCCGCATGCTGTGCGCTAGGCTTCCAGGCGGGGGCGCCCCGCGCCCCCTACAGGTCTTGGCTCAGGGGCTGCTTCCCTGGAGCTGGGGCTGCCGGCGGGAGCCCAGACACGCAGGGGCAGGCCCCACCACCTGCACACGTCTCTGCCGGGGAGCAGAGCGCTAGGGACATGACGTCTGTCAGGCACCTTCTGGGCGCCCACGGAGTCAGCCTCCGGGAGTGTGGGGCTGCAGACCACAGCCAGGGGACCTGGGAGCCTTGTGCTCTCCGTGCGGCGCTGAGTCTGGGCGGCCAAGCAACCGCTGGTGGAGCCCTGCACTTGCCCTCCCCTCCCCTCGACGAGAGGCCTCACTGCTGGAGGGCTCGGCAGTGTGCAAGCCACCGGCTCCTAAGCCTTCCCCAAGGACGCCCGGGGCCTAGATGCAAAGGCAAGGCAGGAGTGGAGCTGAGGCCAGGAAGGCGCCAGTGGCCTCTCCCAGCATCGCACAGCCTGCTCCTTCCCGGGCAGCAAGCCTAGCAGCGAGGCAAGCCTGGGCAAGTCTCGCCCAGGGCAGAGCAGCCTCGCGCAAGGCACTTGACTAGATCCGGCCTCTGAGCAGAGCTGGAGCTCTGCCGTCCTGGAGGCACACTCGGCTCGGCCCAAGCAGGGCTTGCAGCTGCACGCGGCTTGGCTCCCTCGACTCTTCCCAAGGAGGCTCGCTTCCAAGCGGACCGTGCACTTGGCTTCCAGGCAGGGACGCCCCGCGCCTCCTGCAGGTCTTGGCACAGGGGCTGCTTCCCCTGAGCGGAGGCTGTGGGCGGCAGCCCAGACACGCAGGGGCAGGCCCCAACCACCTGCACACGTCTCTGCTGGTGGGGAGAGCACTAGGGAAATGACGTCTGTCAGGCACCTTCTGGGCGCTCACGGAGTCAGCCTCCGGGTGTGTGGGGCTGCAGACCACAGCCAGGGGCCCTGGGAAGCCTGGTGCTCTCCGTGCTGTGCTGAGTCTGGGCGGCCAAGCGAGCGCTGGAGGAGCCCTGCACTTGCCATTCCCTTCCCTATGACAGAGCTCTCACGGCTGCAGGGCTTGGCAGCGTGCACCCCACCGGCCCCTAAGCCCTCCGCAAGGACGCCTGGGGACTAGGTGCAAAGGCAAGGCAGGAGTGGAGCTGAGGCCAGGAAGGCGCCAGGAGCGTCTGCCTGTCTGGCGCAGCCTGCTCCTTCCCGGGCAGGAAGCCTAGCAGCGAGGCAAGTCTGGGCAAGGCTCGCCCAGGGCAGAGCAGCCTCACGCCAGCAACTCTGCCAGATCGGGCCTCTGAGCAGAGCTGGAGCTCTGCCGTACTGGAGGCTCACTGGGCTCCGCCCAAGGAGTGAGTGCAGACGCACGCAGCTGGGCTGCCTCCTCTTCTCCCGAGGAGGCTCGCTTCCCGCATGCTGTGCGCTAGGCTTCCAGGCGGGGGCGCCCCGCGCCCCCTACAGGTCTTGGCTCAGGGGCTGCTTCCCTGGAGCTGGGGCTGCCGGCGGGAGCCCAGACACGCAGGGGCAGGCCCCACCACCTGCACACGTCTCTGCCGGGGAGCAGAGCGCTAGGGACATGACGTCTGTCAGGCACCTTCTGGGCGCCCACGGAGTCAGCCTCCGGGAGTGTGGGGCTGCAGACCACAGCCAGGGGACCTGGGAGCCTTGTGCTCTCCGTGCGGCGCTGAGTCTGGGCGGCCAAGCAACCGCTGGTGGAGCCCTGCACTTGCCCTCCCCTCCCCTCGACGAGAGGCCTCACTGCTGGAGGGCTCGGCAGTGTGCAAGCCACCGGCTCCTAAGCCTTCCCCAAGGACGCCCGGGGCCTAGATGCAAAGGCAAGGCAGGAGTGGAGCTGAGGCCAGGAAGGCGCCAGTGGCCTCTCCCAGCATCGCACAGCCTGCTCCTTCCCGGGCAGCAAGCCTAGCAGCGAGGCAAGCCTGGGCAAGTCTCGCCCAGGGCAGAGCAGCCTCGCGCAAGGCACTTGACTAGATCCGGCCTCTGAGCAGAGCTGGAGCTCTGCCGTCCTGGAGGCACACTCGGCTCGGCCCAAGCAGGGCTTGCAGCTGCACGCGGCTTGGCTCCCTCGACTCTTCCCAAGGAGGCTCGCTTCCAAGCGGACCGTGCACTTGGCTTCCAGGCAGGGACGCCCCGCGCCTCCTGCAGGTCTTGGCACAGGGGCTGCTTCCCCTGAGCGGAGGCTGTGGGCGGCAGCCCAGACACGCAGGGGCAGGCCCCAACCACCTGCACACGTCTCTGCTGGTGGGGAGAGCACTAGGGAAATGACGTCTGTCAGGCACCTTCTGGGCGCTCACGGAGTCAGCCTCCGGGTGTGTGGGGCTGCAGACCACAGCCAGGGGCCCTGGGAAGCCTGGTGCTCTCCGTGCTGTGCTGAGTCTGGGCGGCCAAGCGAGCGCTGGAGGAGCCCTGCACTTGCCATTCCCTTCCCTATGACAGAGCTCTCACGGCTGCAGGGCTTGGCAGCGTGCACCCCACCGGCCCCTAAGCCCTCCGCAAGGACGCCTGGGGACTAGGTGCAAAGGCAAGGCAGGAGTGGAGCTGAGGCCAGGAAGGCGCCAGGAGCGTCTGCCTGTCTGGCGCAGCCTGCTCCTTCCCGGGCAGGAAGCCTAGCAGCGAGGCAAGTCTGGGCAAGGCTCGCCCAGGGCAGAGCAGCCTCACGCCAGCAACTCTGCCAGATCGGGCCTCTGAGCAGAGCTGGAGCTCTGCCGTACTGGAGGCTCACTGGGCTCCGCCCAAGGAGTGAGTGCAGACGCACGCAGCTGGGCTGCCTCCTCTTCTCCCGAGGAGGCTCGCTTCCCGCATGCTGTGCGCTAGGCTTCCAGGCGGGGGCGCCCCGCGCCCCCTACAGGTCTTGGCTCAGGGGCTGCTTCCCTGGAGCTGGGGCTGCCGGCGGGAGCCCAGACACGCAGGGGCAGGCCCCACCACCTGCACACGTCTCTGCCGGGGAGCAGAGCGCTAGGGACATGACGTCTGTCAGGCACCTTCTGGGCGCCCACGGAGTCAGCCTCCGGGAGTGTGGGGCTGCAGACCACAGCCAGGGGACCTGGGAGCCTTGTGCTCTCCGTGCGGCGCTGAGTCTGGGCGGCCAAGCAACCGCTGGTGGAGCCCTGCACTTGCCCTCCCCTCCCCTCGACGAGAGGCCTCACTGCTGGAGGGCTCGGCAGTGTGCAAGCCACCGGCTCCTAAGCCTTCCCCAAGGACGCCCGGGGCCTAGATGCAAAGGCAAGGCAGGAGTGGAGCTGAGGCCAGGAAGGCGCCAGTGGCCTCTCCCAGCATCGCACAGCCTGCTCCTTCCCGGGCAGCAAGCCTAGCAGCGAGGCAAGCCTGGGCAAGTCTCGCCCAGGGCAGAGCAGCCTCGCGCAAGGCACTTGACTAGATCCGGCCTCTGAGCAGAGCTGGAGCTCTGCCGTCCTGGAGGCACACTCGGCTCGGCCCAAGCAGGGATTGCAGCTGCACGCGGCTTGGCTCCCTCGACTCTTCCCAAGGAGGCTCGCTTCCAAGCGGACCGTGCACTTGGCTTCCAGGCAGGGACGCCCCGCGCCTCCTGCAGGTCTTGGCACAGGGGCTGCTTCCCCTGAGCGGAGGCTGTGGGCGGCAGCCCAGACACGCAGGGGCAGGCCCCAACCACCTGCACACGTCTCTGCTGGTGGGGAGAGCACTAGGGAAATGACGTCTGTCAGGCACCTTCTGGGCGCTCACGGAGTCAGCCTCCGGGTGTGTGGGGCTGCAGACCACAGCCAGGGGCCCTGGGAAGCCTGGTGCTCTCCGTGCTGTGCTGAGTCTGGGCGGCCAAGCGACCGCTGGAGGAGCCCTGCACTTGCCATTCCCTTCCCTATGACAGAGCTCTCACGGCTGCAGGGCTTGGCAGCGTGCACCCCACCGGCCCCTAAGCCCTCCGCAAGGACGCCTGGGGACTAGGTGCAAAGGCAAGGCAGGAGTGGAGCTGAGGCCAGGAAGGCGCCAGGAGCGTCTGCCTGTCTGGCGCAGCCTGCTCCTTCCCGGGCAGGAAGCCTAGCAGCGAGGCAAGTCTGGGCAAGGCTCGCCCAGGGCAGAGCAGCCTCACGCCAGCAACTCTGCCAGATCGGGCCTCTGAGCAGAGCTGGAGCTCTGCCGTACTGGAGGCTCACTGGGCTCCGCCCAAGGAGTGAGTGCAGACGCACGCAGCTGGGCTGCCTCCTCTTCTCCCGAGGAGGCTCGCTTCCCGCATGCGGTGCGCTAGGCTTCCAGGCGGGGGCGCCCCGCGCCCCCTACAGGTCTTGGCTCAGGGGCTGCTTCCCTGGAGCTGGGGCTGCCGGCGGGAGCCCAGACACGCAGGGGCAGGCCCCACCACCTGCACACGTCTCTGCCGGGGAGCAGAGCGCTAGGGACATGACGTCTGTCAGGCACCTTCTGGGCGCCCACGGAGTCAGCCTCCGGGAGTGTGGGGCTGCAGACCACAGCCAGGGGACCTGGGAGCCTTGTGCTCTCCGTGCGGCGCTGAGTCTGGGCGGCCAAGCAACCGCTGGTGGAGCCCTGCACTTGCCCTCCCCTCCCCTCTACGAGAGGCCTCACTGCTGGAGGGCTCGGCAGTGTGCAAGCCACCGGCTCCTAAGCCTTCCCCAAGGACGCCCGGGGCCTAGATGCAAAGGCAAGGCAGGAGTGGAGCTGAGGCCAGGAAGGCGCCAGTGGCCTCTCCCAGCATCGCACAGCCTGCTCCTTCCCGGGCAGCAAGCCTAGCAGCGAGGCAAGCCTGGGCAAGTCTCGCCCAGGGCAGAGCAGCCTCGCGCAAGGCACTTGACTAGATCCGGCCTCTGAGCAGAGCTGGAGCTCTGCCGTCCTGGAGGCACACTCGGCTCGGCCCAAGCAGGGCTTGCAGCTGCACGCGGCTTGGCTCCCTCGACTCTTCCCAAGGAGGCTCGCTTCCAAGCGGACCGTGCACTTGGCTTCCAGGCAGGGACGCCCCGCGCCTCCTGCAGGTCTTGGCACAGGGGCTGCTTCCCCTGAGCGGAGGCTGTGGGCGGCAGCCCAGACACGCAGGGGCAGGCCCCAACCACCTGCACACGTCTCTGCTGGTGGGGAGAGCACTAGGGAAATGACGTCTGTCAGGCACCTTCTGGGCGCTCACGGAGTCAGCCTCCGGGTGTGTGGGGCTGCAGACCACAGCCAGGGGCCCTGGGAAGCCTGGTGCTCTCCGTGCTGTGCTGAGTCTGGGCGGCCAAGCGACCGCTGGAGGAGCCCTGCACTTGCCATTCCCTTCCCTATGACAGAGCTCTCACGGCTGGAGGGCTTGGCAGCGTGCACCCCACCGGCCCCTAAGCCCTCCGCAAGGACGCCTGGGGACTAGGTGCAAAGGCAAGGCAGGAGTGGAGCTGAGGCCAGGAAGGCGCCAGGAGCGTCTGCCTGTCTGGCGCAGCCTGCTCCTTCCCGGGCAGGAAGCCTAGCAGCGAGGCAAGTCTGGGCAAGGCTCGCCCAGGGCAGAGCAGCCTCACGCCAGCAACTCTGCCAGATCGGGCCTCTGAGCAGAGCTGGAGCTCTGCCGTACTGGAGGCTCACTGGGCTCCGCCCAAGGAGTGAGTGCAGACGCACGCAGCTGGGCTGCCTCCTCTTCTCCCGAGGAGGCTCGCTTCCCGCATGCTGTGCGCTAGGCTTCCAGGCGGGGGCGCCCCGCGCCCCCTACAGGTCTTGGCTCAGGGGCTGCTTCCCTGGAGCTGGGGCTGCCGGCGGGAGCCCAGACACGCAGGGGCAGGCCCCACCACCTGCACACGTCTCTGCCGGGGAGCAGAGCGCTAGGGACATGACGTCTGTCAGGCACCTTCTGGGCGCCCACGGAGTCAGCCTCCGGGAGTGTGGGGCTGCAGACCACAGCCAGGGGACCTGGGAGCCTTGTGCTCTCCGTGCGGCGCTGAGTCTGGGCGGCCAAGCAACCGCTGGTGGAGCCCTGCACTTGCCCTCCCCTCCCCTCTACGAGAGGCCTCACTGCTGGAGGGCTCGGCAGTGTGCAAGCCACCGGCTCCTAAGCCTTCCCCAAGGACGCCCGGGGCCTAGATGCAAAGGCAAGGCAGGAGTGGAGCTGAGGCCAGGAAGGCGCCAGTGGCCTCTCCCAGCATCGCACAGCCTGCTCCTTCCCGGGCAGCAAGCCTAGCAGCGAGGCAAGCCTGGGCAAGTCTCGCCCAGGGCAGAGCAGCCTCGCGCAAGGCACTTGACTAGATCCGGCCTCTGAGCAGAGCTGGAGCTCTGCCGTCCTGGAGGCACACTCGGCTCGGCCCAAGCAGGGCTTGCAGCTGCACGCGGCTTGGCTCCCTCGACTCTTCCCAAGGAGGCTCGCTTCCAAGCGGACCGTGCACTTGGCTTCCAGGCAGGGACGCCCCGCGCCTCCTGCAGGTCTTGGCACAGGGGCTGCTTCCCCTGAGCGGAGGCTGTGGGCGGCAGCCCAGACACTCAGGGGCAGGCCCCAACCACCTGCACACGTCTCTGCTGGTGGGGAGAGCACTAGGGAAATGACGTCTGTCAGGCACCTTCTGGGCGCTCACGGAGTCAGCCTCCGGGTGTGTGGGGCTGCAGACCACAGCCAGGGGCCCTGGGAAGCCTGGTGCTCTCCGTGCTGTGCTGAGTCTGGGCGGCCAAGCGACCGCTGGAGGAGCCCTGCACTTGCCATTCCCTTCCCTATGACAGAGCTCTCACGGCTGGAGGGCTTGGCAGCGTGCACCCCACCGGCCCCTAAGCCCTCCGCAAGGACGCCTGGGGACTAGGTGCAAAGGCAAGGCAGGAGTGGAGCTGAGGCCAGGAAGGCGCCAGGAGCGTCTGCCTGTCTGGCGCAGCCTGCTCCTTCCCGGGCAGGAAGCCTAGCAGCGAGGCAAGTCTGGGCAAGGCTCGCCCAGGGCAGAGCAGCCTCACGCCAGCAACTCTGCCAGATCGGGCCTCTGAGCAGAGCTGGAGCTCTGCCGTACTGGAGGCTCACTGGGCTCCGCCCAAGGAGTGAGTGCAGACGCACGCAGCTGGGCTGCCTCCTCTTCTCCCGAGGAGGCTCGCTTCCCGCATGCTGTGCGCTAGGCTTCCAGGCGGGGGCGCCCCGCGCCCCCTACAGGTCTTGGCTCAGGGGCTGCTTCCCTGGAGCTGGGGCTGCCGGCGGGAGCCCAGACACGCAGGGGCAGGCCCCACCACCTGCACACGTCTCTGCCGGGGAGCAGAGCGCTAGGGACATGACGTCTGTCAGGCACCTTCTGGGCGCCCACGGAGTCAGCCTCCGGGAGTGTGGGGCTGCAGACCACAGCCAGGGGACCTGGGAGCCTTGTGCTCTCCGTGCGGCGCTGAGTCTGGGCGGCCAAGCAACCGCTGGTGGAGCCCTGCACTTGCCCTCCCCTCCCCTCTACGAGAGGCCTCACTGCTGGAGGGCTCGGCAGTGTGCAAGCCACCGGCTCCTAAGCCTTCCCCAAGGACGCCCGGGGCCTAGATGCAAAGGCAAGGCAGGAGTGGAGCTGAGGCCAGGAAGGCGCCAGTGGCCTCTCCCAGCATCGCACAGCCTGCTCCTTCCCGGGCAGCTAGCCTAGCAGCGAGGCAAGCCTGGGCAAGTCTCACCCAGGGCAGAGCAGCCTCGCGCAAGGCACTTGACTAGATCCGGCCTCTGAGCAGAGCTGGAGCTCTGCCGTCCTGGAGGCACACTCGGCTCGGCCCAAGCAGGGCTTGCAGCTGCACGCGGCTTGGCTCCCTTGACTCTTTCCAAGGAGGCTCGCTTCCAAGCGGACCGTGCCCTTGGCTTCTAGGCAGGGACGCCCCGCGCCTCCTGCAGGTCTTGGCACAGGGGCTGCTTCCCCTGAGCGGAGGCTGTGGGCGGCAGCCCAGACATGCAGGGGCAGGCCCCAACCACCTGCACACGTCTCTGCTGGTGGGGAGAGCACTAGGGAAATGACGTCTGTCAGGCACCTTCTGGGCGCTCACGGAGTCAGCCTCCGGGTGTGTGGGGCTGCAGACCACAGCCAGGGGCCCTGGGAAGCCTGGTGCTCTCCGTGCTGTGCTGAGTCTGGGCGGCCAAGCGACCGCTGGAGGAGCCCTGCACTTGCCATTCCCTTCCCTATGACAGAGCTCTCACGGCTGGAGGGCTTGGCAGCGTGCACCCCACCGGCCCCTAAGCCCTCCGCAAGGACGCCTGGGGACTAGGTGCAAAGGCAAGGCAGGAGTGGAGCTGAGGCCAGGAAGGCGCCAGGAGCGTCTGCCTGTCTGGCGCAGCCTGCTCCTTCCCGGGCAGGAAGCCTAGCAGCGAGGCAAGTCTGGGCAAGGCTCGCCCAGGGCAGAGCAGCCTCACGCCAGCAACTCTGCCAGATCGGGCCTCTGAGCAGAGCTGGAGCTCTGCCGTACTGGAGGCTCACTGGGCTCCGCCCAAGGAGTGAGTGCAGACGCACGCAGCTGGGCTGCCTCCTCTTCTCCCGAGGAGGCTCGCTTCCCGCATGCTGTGCGCTAGGCTTCCAGGCGGGGGCGCCCCGCGCCCCCTACAGGTCTTGGCTCAGGGGCTGCTTCCCTGGAGCTGGGGCTGCCGGCGGGAGCCCAGACACGCAGGGGCAGGCCCCACCACCTGCACACGTCTCTGCCGGGGAGCAGAGCGCTAGGGACATGACGTCTGTCAGGCACCTTCTGGGCGCCCACGGAGTCAGCCTCCGGGAGTGTGGGGCTGCAGACCACAGCCAGGGGACCTGGGAGCCTTGTGCTCTCCGTGCGGCGCTGAGTCTGGGCGGCCAAGCAACCGCTGGTGGAGCCCTGCACTTGCCCTCCCCTCCCCTCTACGAGAGGCCTCACTGCTGGAGGGCTCGGCAGTGTGCAAGCCACCGGCTCCTAAGCCTTCCCCAAGGACGCCCGGGGCCTAGATGCAAAGGCAAGGCAGGAGTGGAGCTGAGGCCAGGAAGGCGCCAGTGGCCTCTCCCAGCATCGCACAGCCTGCTCCTTCCCGGGCAGCAAGCCTAGCAGCGAGGCAAGCCTGGGCAAGTCTCGCCCAGGGCAGAGCAGCCTCGCGCAAGGCACTTGACTAGATCCGGCCTCTGAGCAGAGCTGGAGCTCTGCCGTCCTGGAGGCACACTCGGCTCGGCCCAAGCAGGGCTTGCAGCTGCACGCGGCTTGGCTCCCTCGACTCTTCCCAAGGAGGCTCGCTTCCAAGCGGACCGTGCACTTGGCTTCCAGGCAGGGACGCCCCGCGCCTCCTGCAGGTCTTGGCACAGGGGCTGCTTCCCCTGAGCGGAGGCTGTGGGCGGCAGCCCAGACACGCAGGGGCAGGCCCCAACCACCTGCACACGTCTCTGCTGGTGGGGAGAGCACTAGGGAAATGACGTCTGTCAGGCACCTTCTGGGCGCTCACGGAGTCAGCCTCCGGGTGTGTGGGGCTGCAGACCACAGCCAGGGGCCCTGGGAAGCCTGGTGCTCTCCGTGCTGTGCTGAGTCTGGGCGGCCAAGCGAGCGCTGGAGGAGCCCTGCACTTGCCATTCCCTTCCCTATGACAGAGCTCTCACGGCTGCAGGGCTTGGCAGCGTGCACCCCACCGGCCCCTAAGCCCTCCGCAAGGACGCCTGGGGACTAGGTGCAAAGGCAAGGCAGGAGTGGAGCTGAGGCCAGGAAGGCGCCAGGAGCGTCTGCCTGTCTGGCGCAGCCTGCTCCTTCCCGGGCAGGAAGCCTAGCAGCGAGGCAAGTCTGGGCAAGGCTCGCCCAGGGCAGAGCAGCCTCACGCCAGCAACTCTGCCAGATCGGGCCTCTGAGCAGAGCTGGAGCTCTGCCGTACTGGAGGCTCACTGGGCTCCGCCCAAGGAGTGAGTGCAGACGCACGCAGCTGGGCTGCCTCCTCTTCTCCCGAGGAGGCTCGCTTCCCGCATGCTGTGCGCTAGGCTTCCAGGCGGGGGCGCCCCGCGCCCCCTACAGGTCTTGGCTCAGGGGCTGCTTCCCTGGAGCTGGGGCTGCCGGCGGGAGCCCAGACACGCAGGGGCAGGCCCCACCACCTGCACACGTCTCTGCCGGGGAGCAGAGCGCTAGGGACATGACGTCTGTCAGGCACCTTCTGGGCGCCCACGGAGTCAGCCTCCGGGAGTGTGGGGCTGCAGACCACAGCCAGGGGACCTGGGAGCCTTGTGCTCTCCGTGCGGCGCTGAGTCTGGGCGGCCAAGCAACCGCTGGTGGAGCCCTGCACTTGCCCTCCCCTCCCCTCGACGAGAGGCCTCACTGCTGGAGGGCTCGGCAGTGTGCAAGCCACCGGCTCCTAAGCCTTCCCCAAGGACGCCCGGGGCCTAGATGCAAAGGCAAGGCAGGAGTGGAGCTGAGGCCAGGAAGGCGCCAGTGGCCTCTCCCAGCATCGCACAGCCTGCTCCTTCCCGGGCAGCAAGCCTAGCAGCGAGGCAAGCCTGGGCAAGTCTCGCCCAGGGCAGAGCAGCCTCGCGCAAGGCACTTGACTAGATCCGGCCTCTGAGCAGAGCTGGAGCTCTGCCGTCCTGGAGGCACACTCGGCTCGGCCCAAGCAGGGATTGCAGCTGCACGCGGCTTGGCTCC